>NC_092636.1:36641029-36734208 GCF_039555335.1 Amphiura filiformis | reverse complement strand
TATCTCAATATGTTACATATTTCATGACGACTTATCAATCCACCGGTATTATGTTCTCAATAACAAAACTTTGTTATAGATTTGCTTTGTTTTTGAAGGGTTCTATTTTTATCACGTTTTCGCACTTTTTGTCCAAATTATGGTCAACTGATTTCCCCATACGCATACGCAAACCCGCACCTACACCCCACTACCAGTGTACGTCGGTTATATCTATAAATGGCTTTTATAAATACGCACGTGACCACTGCGCTGCCATAACAGGTTATTTAAGTCTTAGTGACCTTCACATAGCGAATGGTCTTTCTAATTCTATACATTTGAATGCCCAAAAGTGCCCTCCTAGTAAATTATTTTCCCCACAAAATAATGGGCACCATATAATAATTACAATCTAATTTTACTGCTTTTTTCCCTACGAAGGAGTAATGGTGAGTGATAATTAGTATCAGATTTGTAAATACCCAAAGTGAAATATAATATGGTATACAATTTTTCTTGAAAGTTGCTACATGAATATTTAGGGGAGGGTAATGTCCACTTTTACATCAAAACCAAATTGTACGCATAAACAGGTCTACATTTCCGAAAATCCAAACGCATGGATGCCACTAATTATCGCTGCCCACCCAGTAAATTATTTTCCATTATTTGAGGGCAAAAATAAATCAAATTGCCCAACCAGTAAATTATCCTTATTTACCTCCCTGACCCCACACTTTCTTTCAGCCGCTAAACACACAACTAAACTTCCCCTCCACATACATGACATACCCCACCTCACACAATTTACGTACATTGTGATTTTAGAGTCCATTCCTGCTAGCATGTACCCAATTAAATCTTTATTAAATTTCCCTCATTTTTGTCCTGTTCGATGGGGAAAAATCACTCAGACCTGTCATATTATATTTTGGGCACCTCCGTATATAGTAATACTTTTGGGCATGTCTTTCATTCCTCATTCTAGACCACGTTATTTGGTTTGGCATGTATTGTAAACTTCCTTTAAAAGGTTAATTGCATAATTTTCATGAAATTACTCTTTTGTCTAATATGCACGATAAGAGAGCCAATTCGTGCTTAATTTTTTTATTTTAATTTCTTTGCGGGCTATATTAAAACAATACACATTTTATTGATTTTACAATCTTGAATGATGCTTGGAAACACAAGAGTAAGAGACATATTTTGATAAGTCTCATTTATTAACCGAATACGAAACATGCAAAGGTACTATACTGCGCCAATAAAATTTCCTTACACTTGAAAAAATAATCACAATTTCTAAACTGAACACTATGTGGGTAAATTTTTTTTGCAATAGATGCATATCTAACCTACACATTATGACACCACATTGATGTCCAATGTGACTTCAAGAAGTAAATTACAAGCAATTGAATAGACGAAGGTCCAGTTTTAAAAGTGACAAACTGGCCTATACAAGGCGCAAAAAGATTCCAACAATACAGTTACATAGGGTGAACAAGAGAAACAAAGAGACAACGCAGTTTCTTCAATGAAGCGTTATTTAAAGCAGTTTTTATTTCAGTTTTTGCTTCTCTGTACTTTTCATAACTTTCATTTTATTTGTCAGTTCTTTTGTTTCAGTTTTCTTTTTAAAAGGTTTTAAATTAAAGCATCATTAAATTAGCAATTCACCACTTTCAAACCAGATGTCTAGTCTGTGAAGTTTTGAATAGGTCAGTTTGTCACTTTTAAAACTGGACCTTCGTCTATCAAATGCTTGTAACTTTGCTTCTTGAAGTCACATTGGAGTCAATGTGGTGTCATAATGCGCAGGATTAGATAGTGCATCTATTAAAAAAACAAATTTACCCATATATTGTTTTGTTTGGAAATTGTGATTATTTTTCCAAGTGTAAGGATACTTTATTGGCGCAGTATATGAAAAAGTTCTACATAATCATGATAATAATAATTTCTTTTTTCAATACAAGTTTTTGGTATACAAAATAATTTAATCAATGTCTTAGAAAAAATATTGGCAAATTCATCAATTTATTTCCCGAGATGTGCTTGATATTTTAACGGTTTCCAGTCCAATCAGTTGTGCAGACCAAACGGATTGCTTAAATTTTAGTGGTTGCTCAGAAAAGATTATGTGCTGTTCTTACCCATGTTACCACGCTACTAAATACATTGTATGTAAACTATTGTAAACTTGACGGGCAACAATAAAGAAAACAATCACATATAATTTATCCCCAAGCATAATTGGTTATTTTAAGTTCTGAAAAAGAATTTTACTGAAAACAAAAAACAGTTGTTTGTACAATAGAGTTACATAGGGTGAACATAACTGCCGGAGCTGACGTTCTGTTTTGTCAGTTTATGAAGACATAATTTGCAATGATTCCGTAATTTCCTTGAGTTCAAACATTTGCCAGGGCAACATAGATGGAGAAGTTACAGATACTGAACTCAGATGGCTTTAATATTTGAACTAAACCTTACAATAGACCGGTGTCAAAATTTGACGGATAGTCGAATATTTTGAACACAATTATATATATTAGATTTAAAAACAAAACAAAACAAAAATATGTCCCTGCTTTTTATCCTATTAAAATTGCCGAAATATGCTCTTGCTTTTTATTGATAATTATATTAGATATAACAAACAACTAAAATATGTCTCTGCTTTTTATCCTATTAAAATGTTAAGAAATGTCAAAAAACAGAAGTCCAACAGAACGATATGGGACAATCAGGGTTCTAAACCCTACTCTTTGTTGAATCTGACTGCAATATGCAGGTAGCCAGGGATTGAACCCGGGACGTCCTGCATCGGAGACTAATCTTAAACACCAAACTCTACCGGCACCAAGCAGATCGATAAAACAATCTGGAAGCAGACAATGCTCAGATTCATCCGAACACAGACGATTCTGACAAGTCTGATGTGTTTTAAATTTGAATCGGTATTTAAGTCTCTACGATTGATCAACATTTGAAATTAATTTTGACGATGTCATGCCAGTGTGCTGTCATTTTTGTCAATTAAGTGAAACTAAACAGTGTTATTGACAAGACCTCAAATAACCACAATCCCGGTGCTTGGGTTTCCTTTTGTGTTATTACCGGTAATCAGGAGATTGCGTTTTAGCTATGTTTCTTCAGACAAAACAAAGAATGAATTTTTGTCCAAAACCTGCAATCTTTTGCAATACCTGATCAGAACATCCTATGTGACCAATATGAATCTTAATTTAATTACTCCAGACGCAAATGTTTTGCAAAACGTTGAAGCTGTTACATCTCATTGCCGTTATGCTAACTCCTGTCTCGGTTTAGGTTCTGATGAAACAAAATGGGGATTTTCCTTGTACAAAAATAGGGTGCATGGTTATATTTTGTCTGCTTTGCCAATTATAATCAAACTATATGACGTTTTCATGAAAACTAACCAAATGTAACTATCAAAAAGGTACAGCTGTTACAGGCCTACACTCGGGGACCGACATAAATTCTGGTTCCAATTTTCTATTTATACATGTATGTACATCATAATTTCAGACATCTTCGGTTATTAAACGTTATATACCGTACCAATATATAGCCACGATAGCTCCTCTATCCAGTGATACCAAACTCAGTACAAACACTCCCACATAATGATGTTTTGACGTCATTATGTGAGCGCGCCCTCGCAAAATGGAAACATTCTGGCTACGTATAGGCAAAATTGATTTTCCGCATATGGTTGTTCTCACCAACCATTCCCCTGGTAATTTGATTGTCCCTCCCTATCCCGAGGTAAGGTGCTGGGGTAAGTTATCATTTAAATGAGCGTAAAAGGATGGAACTACGATTAGCTTAAGCCATTTGTGTGTAAACACAAGTGTATTTATATGCCGGATGACAAACCATGGAGGGGGTTGTTGACATGGCACTGACGTTTCCGTTGCGACAAACGCTGAAGCTTCCGTGCTCTCTTCTTCTCGACGGTGTGTCACTGGGGCACATTATTCCTCAACGAAAAAAGTCGCTATTTGCAAGTCTACTCTGCCGCAAATAGTTGCAACAAAAAATATCAAAAAAACCACAAATCCCGACGCGACAAAAACTATACGTGGACAATCGCAGTGGAGACTCGATAGTTATATCAGCGGAAAAATGAAAACTCACTCGGCGTCTACTGCAATGGAAAAGCGCACGCAACCTAGCCTTTAAATCTATTATTAAATTAATACTTTCAAATGTGTGATAAGATACCACGAACCTATCAGGTTTCTCAATACCTATGGCCATGACAAGTATCCATTCAATCATAACAGCTGTTGAAGTAAAGTGATGCAAAAATCTGAATGTTTCCAGCAATACATGACATCAGCTATTGCTTTTATCATGTTTCAATTCAAATATACATGTATTCAAAGGTTACCGTTACAATGCCTATAGCCTACATTATTGTTATCTAATGAGTGTATTATCACTCATCATAATTCGGTAATGACAAGTATCAATCATGCATGTCTGAGAAACTCAACTGGGTCGTTCAAAGACCCTTAGGTGCAAATGACACTTTTCCCCTTAAGTTTCCGTCGATAAATATTTGTATAATATTCAATAATGCTCAACTGTTGTGTTTCACCGAATACAAAGAATTTTTTCGCAGACATTTTGTATTCAGTTCAATACCTTTAATTTTGAACACCAGATGAAAACTTTTATTTTGATTTTTATAATGTTTCAAGTGTAAAATTCAACTGCGGGAAACAACAAGCAAAGCACGTATCCTTTGTTAGGGGATATTGGTGTCTATGTTGTTTTGCATACACTCTACTGATCAAATCAAACACATTTTCAACAAAGAATAACATTAGGAAGTTGACCCCCTGGAAATCGGTATCTTAACGAGTAAATGACCTGACAACGTGGATGTGTAATAGATTGCACCAAAGATAAAGACTAAATAAAGACTAAAAAGAAATCATGCAATATATCCATCCCCATTCTTAGTTTTTATAATAACTGAAAGTTTTTGTTGTACAATTGCTTTACCAAACAATGAACATAATAATTGTGATAGGAGAATCACTAGGGGTAGTGTAAATTCGCGAAATCAGCGGCCTGGTTAGAATGTATTGAACACCCGTAAAATTTAAATGTCTTTTAGACTTCTAAAATGCGACGACCCATCAGAAGCTTTTGGAAGTTAAGTAAGTTAAAAAGTAGGCTAGCTTATCAGAATGTGTGTAAAACATGAATTTATGACCTGTAAAAGTAAAAAGTGTATGCATTTTACAATAGTTTGCTGCAATAGGAAGTGTGAGGTACTAGTACTTTCAAATGTTTGGACTTGTCCTGCTATATAAGACAGCAGAACAAATTGAATTCAATGTACTTATTGACTCAACAAATACTGTATGTATAATTTGAAAATGAGTCACCAGTTAAATCAAAAGAAAAGTCTGTGAGAATTCTCCCTTGTTAACCACGAAATCTCCATTTCCGTTTCTGTCACTAACACAAATTCTTAAGTGAGATTTATTTTGTTTCCTTCTTGTATGAACAATAATATTGCCGTCAGAACGTTTGCTTTACGCTTCCAGTGACCAATCACTTGGGTAAACAATATCTAAGGAAATTTGATGCGAAACGGTGTCTGTCTAAATTATGATAATTCAAAGACACACAAACAATGGTAATATCCGTGTAATGGGTTGAAGTACAGAGCAGTCTTTATTAAAAAATATGATCTATATGATTTTTACTATTATCCCACTTCTTTTGTAAGGGTGTGCAATCTACGGTGCAGATCACTTTACGGTGACGTTCGGGAAGATACAGACATGGACATCGTTTTGTTCGCTTGTTAATTTGGTGGGTTGGGTGTTTGTTTGTTCCAACTGATTGACAATAAGATGATTAAAATATGATATCAGATATATACCTATAATCGCATTGATATCGGTATACATGTATCATAGAATTATTCGTGTAAAGAATTCAAAATTTGTGACCGGCTACCATGAAATGAGCGTAAAGTCGCAAGTTGGTAGTTTCGAGACATCCTAGCTGACTGAGTTGATGGTGTGTGTTTGTCACGCATATCTGTACAAGCCAGTAGTACGTATGTCCTCCGTGAATGGCCCATTGTGCCCCCATTCACAAAGGATACAGACATACCTCTGGCTTGAACAGGTGCGTGTGAAACAATAAACACCAACCAGGGGCGGATCCAGGAATTTTCAATAGAGGAGGCGCCGAGCCACTGCCACCGCCGCCGCGGCTCGGCGCCCACCAAAAGTCAGCGCCACTCTGCAAAATACACAGAGTCAGGCGCCGATCTGCACAAAATAGAGGGGGCGCGCGCCGCGTGCGCCCCCCCCCCCTCTAAATCCGCCACTGCCAACGCAGTAGCCAGGGCATCTCGAAACTACCAACTTGCGACTTTACGTTCATTTGGGTTCATTTCGTGGTAGCAGGTCTCATTTAGTCCTGTAAAGTGATTCATAAGTAATATGTGGCCAGTGAAATGGTTATTAATGTTTATAAATAAATCTGGAATTGGTCTAATACCTGTGGTTTCCAGGTAAACACGAGATCTCTCGGAAAATAAACCGCATGTATACATTTCGCGCAGGAAAAATTGAATTGAATGTGACGTTGTGTTGATTGACATCAATATTAGTATTTTGTATATCGCGGTAAGCTTATCAAATACCTAGTAAAGCCACGTTATGTAAAACTATTGCCAAATAAGGTGTCAGAATCTTAATCTCATCCTTTATAAGGAAATCGCACCACGTGCGAAAGATTAAGATTCACTAGTTGACATATAAGTTCACTTACTATAAATATAATTATTGGCTTCACTAAACGTGAAAACCATTTTGGGAAGCTTAATAATTAGTTTGTCCCTAAGATGATGATGCATGTTTAATTACAACTTTGAAAAAATATTTAATGATTTAATATTAAATATAATCTAATTAATCAGAAAATTTAAAACTTGAACAGTAGAATATCCCACAAGATAATGATAAGTTGAAATATATTTCAAGATTCAAACATGGACTTGACCTAATTGCGGATGTGTGAGATATCCGTGATTCAAATTGGGAATATCTGACGGTGGTGCGTCTATATAAGTGGGATTCCCTACAATCTATGATAGAATTGCGAAAGTATAGTTCCGTCAATAATTGAAAGATAAAGATTTCTTGTGCGGAAAATGTATGTCCCCATTGTAGCACTGCGACAGGTGTCAGGGGGGGGGGGGTTGCTGACATATAGTAAATTGCGTAGCTTACACAAATTGACCTCTTAAAGAGATGACACCTTCCAAGGGTATAGAAATAAAGAAATTGGCGATTACTGAATGATTGAATAGAGCGTTGTATCCATTCGTAATCGGCGGGATAATTGGATCCTTCGCTGCGAGCCATGTGAGGCCCGGTATGTGAGGGAACTCGAACAACAGTTGTAAGGCACCATGATGGCCACATTGTACAGTCACCATTTGCTTCAGACACCTGGTCTGATCGGTCCTATTTACCAATGGCAATAGTTACCTGTTACCAACTGTCAACATTCGACAACAAATTTGCTCAGGCGAAGGTCACTTTCTAGAAAGCTGGACTTAACATGGTACCTGATGTACCTGATTCCCTGATGTACCTGATTTCCTATTAGACACACATGTTGTGTTCTTGGTTGTTTGACAAACTGGTTATTTCAGAGACTTTGGGAACTAAAAAAGCTAAACAACAACATTGTAGATAACATAAACGTACTTTTAAAAGCTCAGTTTCATATAATAATTATTATTGGCATTTTGATTGGAATTCTCAGCACATTTCAACACTGCCTGTTGACGTAGATATCAACCTTGCTCCCTATTTGCCCAATTATATATGAGTACAGTGCAATGTTCTTGACCGACAAAGTTTTATTCTGCACTTCTCCTATTCTGAAGCCAGGTTCAATATCGATTGTTTAATATCGATTGTGCCCGGTACCAATGGTACCTCTGTATTGCAAAGCGATCTACCTGGCACCACAGTTGCGTAGCGAGTGGGGGTGGGGTGTTCAAGGGGCACGTGTCCTGCGCCGAATCCCCGATGTTAAATAAATTGGGGTTAACCATTCAAGATTTTTGTGTACTATTATGTTGCCAAAATTTGCGAATTGCTTCATCACTCTCAGGCGAAGGTCACTTTCTGGAAAGCTGGACTGAATATGGTCCCTGATTCCGTGATGTACCTGATTTCCTGTATGAGTCACACATGTTTATTGCCCTTGGCTGTGTGACAAACTGGCAATTTCAGGGACAGGGAAAGAGTAACTTTGGGAACTAAAAAAACGTAAGAACAATTGCTGAGAACTTGCTGAGGTACATGTAGCGTAAGAAGGAAAGTTGTACAACATTCTAGATAACATAAACATGCAAAAGGTCAGTTTAATATATTAATTGCTGTGTACAACAGAAAAGATTTGACTTTTTGATTGGAATTCTCAGCACATTTCAACATTGCCTGTGAACTGTGGACGTACATAATCCATAACAAAGTTCACAATCTAGGAAATCTGAAGTCTGTAAGTCTGAGAAAAACCTTTGTGTCAATTTGCACATTTCTTACCAGTATGGTGTTGAAATGTAAAGGTGTCTGTTACGTAAACAACTTAACACAACGTCCTATCAACACGATCTTCTGACTGAAGCATGCTTCAGACTTCTCATCATTGATCATGTTTAATATCACATGGACATGATGGACAAGGACAGATCCAAAGGCCGGTGGAAGATAGCAAACAATCGTTTAAGTATATTTCGTGCTAACTTATACATGTAATCTTCTGGACACCGGCAGTCTAAACATTGCTCCCTACTTGCCCAATTATGAGTAGAGTTCAATGTTCTTGGCCGACAAAGTTCTATTCTGTACTTTTCCTATTCCGAAGGCAGGTTCCGTTTCTCCAACGACGATGTTTTATATAACACAGAAGCGATCCCGGTCCTTCGGGAAAAACACAGTAAATTTGTGCAAATTTTTACATACAATTATAACGACATTGCCCTATCTACAAGCAAAACAACACACACCTACAATATTGGACCTAATTTAAAGAAAAACCATAGAGACAAAAGATGAAATAAAATATCGGACTGTTATCGATCGGGTCTGTTATCTCTGTATTGCAAAGCGATCTACAGGATACGCTAGCAGGGACGTAATTTTACTTTCAATCTTACAATGTTATATATTATCACCATCTTCGTAAATACTTAGATACAGCTATCGTCGTGGTGAGTGTTTTACAAACTGAATGTGTGTTTATATCATCTCAGTTATTGGATCATTGCTTTATTATATAAGTACTATTAATCTATGCTATATGATTACTTTGACCACTGTTACACATGACTTTGCAATTACAGCAATAAACGGTGGCTAGACAAACTGCTTATATATTTTCCGGAATGAATTTCTCGGACATTGTATAGTAAGTGACCATATTATTCTGCATGCAAAGCTATTCAAAGTCACAAAGAAGTCCATGGTTAACCTGTTTCAAATGAACCTATTGGCTCAGATTGGGATTACACTTTGAACAGAGCACTGGTTGGTACCAAGACACCTCGGAATAGTTTGAGCTATAGTTTGAAGTTAATACTGTTAGATGTACCATCCGGATTGTCGCCGAGAATGTAGAGATGTTTACAAAAGTTTTAGCTTGAGGTGATAGGGACGGTAAATGTTGCTTTCCCAGAAATGATAGTTTGGTACCTTGTACTGCAGCGACTAAAAAATAAGACCATTTCCAGTTTAGCTCAACGAGCTGTTATTGTGAGAGATTGTCACTGTAGACTGAAGGCCGAGAGTAAAGTATGTGTCCCGATTCAAACCTATAGGTGTGCCTATTTGTTTCTCTTTTTACCACAAGGATTTGTTTTAATACATGTATGCCTATACTAGAAGATCTACGCTAATTTGCACAAACCTGATGACGCTCACAATTTGCATTTCCACTCCTCTAGAACATGCAATATAAAAAAGCTCAAAACTAATTACTCTCTCCTGAGATTTTTTTGAGATAAGAATTTATTTTTGGAATATCCGCTAGCTTAATACGAGTGATGAAAAGCTTAGATGTACATTAGTTCAAAAAATGTTTCGAAAAAAGGAAGAAACATGAATCTTTTCGTGACGCTAGCTATGCTACCTGTGTTGTATTAAATATGTTTGTGGCAAGTGTTTGGTCAAACTAAATGATTCAAACATTCAATATTTTCTTTAGATGTTTAGGTCTAGTGCGAGATGAATCATTTCCCCCATTTCATTCCGATTAGATATTTTGATGGCAATTGCGTTATTATCATCGATTATGCATAACCCTGGGGCAAACCTCACGGTCAACCACGAAGTTCCTTATTCATCATGTTCAGTAAGAGCCGTTTTAGGTTTTTTACAGCTTTATACCTTATGGTTATATGATATCTATGAAGAAGACACGAGTAGACTTGAACCGGCCCACATATTTTACTAACGCACTCTCGGTCTTATAATGTTTTTGTTTTGAACATCAGACAATACACAAAAGACCGATTAGTGTTCTTACGTATTTTCGGACCAACGGCAAAATTCCAAGTGTTCCAATATGCTTATAATACCTTTGAGGATTTTTTGTTCTTAAATGTTGTAAACAAGTCATGTTATGTTGTTTAACTTTGAATTCAGCTGTCAGATATTGACATTTCATACAATGTTCTTGCCTTGTCTTGATTTATGAAATGCGACATACAATTTGTGTACTTGTAATGTTACAATGAAAGTAACATTTTGGTGACCTTTCTTTTGAAAATGAAACCAAAACCCATTTAGCTTTTCGTTACGTTTGATAATGCGATCTAAAAGACGATGTACCATTCTGAGCTCGCAATCCTAGACGTTGTTCTTGGAGTGAACTTTACAACAATCCACTCACGTAATTTACATCAACATTCTTCCACCAGTATGGTTCGACTAATTTATTAATACATATTTATAAATACGCACGTGACCACCTCCGCGCCGCCATAACCGCTCATAGATAGGAAGTCTGGAAGTGACCTTCTTCCTGTATATTTGAATGCAAAATCGGTAAACGACACCAGACTGTGCAGCAAAGTTGTCTATTTTGGTTAACTTTGTGATATTATTGTAAACGTTTCTGTCGATAACTATTTTTCGTCGGCAAATACTTTCAAAATGTTTTTTATAACATATTGCAAATTCAGAATCCCCCTATGTGTAATAATTTTGCAATTCAATCAATACTTAAATTTGATGATATTAATCTAAAGAGTTCCTATCCATATCAATTGCATGAGGATTTGGTCATGCTTGCTGGTCTTGGCATGTCGTGCACATTGGTCACGTGCGTATTTATAAAAAATAATACGTATTTATAAATATAGTCGAAGGTAGCTGTCCACAATGTCAAAAGAATTCACTGCTGCTTCTATTTTTTTCGATGAGCCAATATAAATCTTTTTTGATTGTGTTGAAAATAGAAATGAAAAGTTCTACTTTATACAATTGATTGGCTATATATTTAGTTTAAGCAAAGCTCCTTGCATTATACTGTACGAAGAAAATTGTGGTAGACATGATTGAGAACTTATGACAAGTTTACATTACTTCTTACTGCTAGATGTATCAATGTCATATCTGGCTGCATTCTCTGTTTATATGTTTAGTTTAGACATATTTGAAAATATTGGCTTAATACTAGCCCGTCGTATTCTGTTACGACGTAGTATTACTAAACAATACTGACTGTGATGGACAAAGAAAAACAATATCACATTTCTTATAACTTTACCAAATTTAATCCTCGTCATATTTAAGGCTTAACCCAAGGTCAGTGTAGGCGGCAATGGGCATTTGCTCCAAAAGCCCTTTATAACACGCATATCACCACATTCTGTCCATCTAGCCGGACAAACAGTATAGTTTTACCAAAGGCGGCTCATAAATACTTTAATAGTAGCATCGGTAAACAGATCCTGCAACTGATAGGTATTTGGCGCATTCTGATGGTATTGGCCTATCAAAAAACTAACAATCTCATAATGCAAGCAAATACCAAGTGCGGGACGTTACATTATCATCAAAATTCTTAGGGCTATCACACTTTGACCTAAAAGTAAATAACACCAAAACAATAAGTTTTCGATTTCATATTGCTAAAACTGTAACACCTGTCCCTTTGCTTTGTTGACGCCTAAGGGGTGTTTAATAATATAGAAAATAATACTTAGTATAATGTTTCTATTCGGGGCTTTATATCAATCTCTAGATATATCGTGAAACTATTTAGCTTTGGCGATTTTACGTATTAATTCGTAATTTTTATATATCCTGCTCTATATTGATTTAAACTTTCTCCAAGAAAAAATATACGAGATAAAGTGTACTCGTTTCAATGCTTTGATTAGAGTTTAGTACGATATAAAGCGGTTAATCCGTATGTACTTGACACAAACTTCATAATTGGTCATAACTTCTTTGTGACCTCTAACCTTGTAGCATGTTTCAGGCTATTATAAAATGTCCAAAGATTGTTTGGAAACGAGGAATCTTAGAAGACGTGTTTTACGACAAACTTGCATATTAACATGATTGAAAGGGTATTATCGGACCGCAGACCCTGATGAGTTTTAAACGGTCTGGTAAAGGTACTGAAGCTACGTCGACATGGTTGGACGGCGTGTCAAATGTCACTTTATACACATCCAAGAGGGCGCTGGTCTAACGTCATTATGTGTTAAGCTCTTGATGAAAGATGAGATGCCATTTGAGATTTTGAGGAAGGAATAAAATTGTTTGCTCTGGATCATAGTTTCCACAATTCCACCATGAGTCAATTCTGAGTGGCCCGGGCACAATGTTTTAATGTTGCTATTTTATTTCCAGCAGTAACATTGCATGTGTCACAGTGGTAAAAGCCCCTTCAGGTAAAGTTTTGTCTTCTTCCTAGTAGGTTGCCGCCCATGTTGAAGTTAAAGAGCATATGTATTTCCTCTCAATCGCCATAGTCAAGGTTGATTTCATATGTCAGATATTAATGCACATCCGTCAGTATACTCGTCGTATACTCGTCGTTTAGTTACGGACTGTGGAACAGATGAATACTTAACAATAACAGTCAACGATAGCAATAATTGCATGTCAAATAAATTTGAAGTGATGATTGATGTTGGCGACTACCAACACAAAGTTGACAAGAGTAAAATTATGTTTTGTAATATGTTGTTTATTTGCTTGTTTTCTTTTTTACCACGCATTTTTAACAAAGAGAAAATGACAGTGCAGGTTTAATCACATAATCTGTGGTTTAATGAGGCGGTACTTGTTGGCCTGTCACAAAATTCCAATAACCCACTTACATTAACTGGCCACAATGCAATGTTGCCACCCAATTACCATACTTTTATTTACAATCATAATGAGATCGTGACACCGCACCCAATGCCAGTCCGAATAAAAGGTCCACTTTTTTCTGTAAAAACCGTAGTGAAAATCAACCCTTTTTTGATGGAAAAATTCTTTACTGAGATCACTTTTGACATTATATTCCTAGCAAAAATAAAGGATACTAGTGCAAAGTCATCAAAGATGACAACAATTGATCTTCACATGGCCCCCATCGACCGCGCTGAAATAATTCAATCTAGGTACTGGGTAGTATCAAAATAGCCTTGAGATGCTGGTCATTCGATCAATTCACCAAGCCATAATGTACGATTTCCGACCAATTTATATTAAGTTATTCTTTACCCAAAATACTTATAATGCCAAAACAACAATTCATTTCATTAAAATTGTTGTTTAAAAAGATCTGTACCTTAAGCATAAATTTATATTAAGCACAGGTGATGGTCATGAAACCACTTATTTATCACTTAACAAAGTATCTGGTTTTAAAATGTTACCATACTATCCGGTTTATATTCAATCATGTAATAAAATAATTGTTGTTTGTTTTACTGGGTTGTTGTGCGTCTCTCATTTTATTGTGCTTTGCCCAAAATGCACAAATTTTTAATTTGGGTCATTTCATTTGGTGTCCTTGATTTCAAATCAGTGAATGCAATTAGATTAAAATCCAAGGTCCGTTCATATCTGACTGTTAATTGAAATAATTATAGTTTTAAAATCCCTGACATTTATTCACTCAGAGGATGTACTTGGTACATGTATTAGATAATAACTTTCTAAGTTTCTAGAAGCTGATAAATTACAAGGTAATCGAGATAATTAGTTAAGGTGATAAGATCCGAGCCTACTAAATTACCCATCAAGTCTAATTATTACATGTATAGGTGGTGAAGCACTGTCATTGGGTTGTAAAGGGAATGGTAAATTAAAGATGGGCTTGGTCAAGATTTTTGAATAAGGATATGTAATATGATTGTTGCATATAAATCACAGTGGAGTAAATAGTGTTGTTCATCTACATATTACGATTAGCTGGTACAACGTTTGTTCGCTTGTTAGTTCCTTGGTACCAAGGATTCTTTCAACGAGCTCATTTTCTGCCAAAAGGTGATATCATATTATTGCTAAGAAACGTTTGTAGAGAGTCTTGCTCGAATGCAGGGATGTAGCGAATATGCCTGGAAAGTCATAATCATAAAATAATGATTAGTCATGAAAATTACTTATATTATATTTTTCTAAATTTCTGCAGATCACATTTCAAACTGACGCAAATGATCCGATAGTTACCTATCAAAAACTTTCTTAAAAGTACAAACGTACTCAAAATTGTCATTTTTATGTTTGACCATTTTGTTAGCATTATATTTCTCGATCAAAGTAATTTGAGAATGTCTTATTTCTTGCGGGCATTTATGCAGCAGACGCGTGTAATTTCTACATTTAGTGCATCACAAGCAAGCATACCTAGATATTACCCAATCTGGTTTTTCCGGACCGAACTGATCCATATTACGGAAAACGTGTAAATTGATGGATGAAAGAATCGTTCCTGTAGGAAATTAATAAATGACATGTTGACCTCCCCTTAAAAGGACAAGGCAGGTTTATTCTTTAAGATTTGATTAAAATTATACAAAAAATGTTACTTTGTGGTAAATTTAGTAAAGATACTTATTTTAAGCAAACTATTACTGAGAGTATTTTGATGGACTTGTCTAGGAATTTACTACATGTGAATGTGATGGGCTATTTCAAATGAAATATGCATACTGGGATAACCCAATGTACCCCAGTTATATGTGGAGGGTTTGTGGCACCGATACTTTTCTGGTGCATCATGGATTAATACAGAAATTATTCCAGTAAGTTTCTATTTGTTCTTCAAAGTAAGAATTTATATGGTCACTTCAGCTAGCATATGGGAGTTGCCAGTTAACAGACTACCTCAGTTGAAAAGTTTTGTTTATAAATAGTATCGACCACTTCCGTACTTTATGAAAACGGGAAAAGTCCATCAGACATGGTTATCGGTAAATGTAATATGCTTTTCATTTGAAACTCACCTGCATATACACAGAGAAAAAGTAATAAGTAAAACTTACACTGCTTGGAACCACTTTACGTAAAAAAAATCGCCGGTATTTTGTTGTTGTAAAATTTACACAGTTTCTGTACTTTTGCACATGTGTGATGATTTTTTACCTCTACGTAAATTTTGATAGGTTTGTAAAAAAATAATTATTCACGCAAATGATGTTCCTGAGATTATTCAAACACGAAAGTTTCTTGAAACCAAATAGTTTTCAAGGTAATTGAGATAATTAGATAAGATGATAAGATCAGAGATAACTAATTTACCCATCAAGTCTAATTATTAGATTGTGTCGTAATACTAGAAGCATTGTTTTTTTTTTTAAAGGGATGGGTACATTAACGATTGATAAGGTATATAATATGATTTTTGTAGGTCACAGTAAGGGCAATGAATTAATGGCTATAATTTAAAAAAATGATTATTATGATTGCTCCTATAGGGAAAAGCACATTTGATATGTAAATGTTAAAAGTTGGCTAATTATATACTTATTTACTCACTTAAAGCAGATTCGAGCCCAAATAACTTCTAAGCTAACAATATGGTTTTTTCATGCACTTTGTTATGAAATTTCCTGACGAGTTGATGGATGCTTTGCCGTTCTACATCACCTACAAAGCAAGCCTTATCCTCATAAAAATAGTAATTCGTATTTCAACATGAGAATAATTGCACTTCCTTTATGTGTCTGCCTTTTGTAAAGTGGACTCCTTCTGCCAAGAATTTTTTATAGTGATGGAAAACGTAGTCTTAGCACATTGTCTCTGTTTTTTACAATAAGCATTCTCTTAAAATTATAACGTGTGCTGATCAATTTTCTATTTTGGCCCCTGTATAAACTTTGACCGTGAAAATCTCGAATTGCCAGGGTGATAATTTTATACACGCCACCCCCTCCCCCAGAATCTCATTTGTATGTCGACATGTAGAACAATAATCAGTAAAGAAAACCGTCACAGGTCTAGCTTACTCTGCAGCTGAACTTCGGTGAGGTGGTAGCTGAATGTTGACTGGTCGATGCTCTACCAATTCTGGACGTTGGTGGTGTCCTATAGTCATTTCCAGTAGAGCAGGATCATAAATTCGTGAGAGTTCAAGACCTTCGTCCCTCTTTAGGGTGCGGTTGGCCGTAGTCTTCATGCAAATAGACTCCCTCACTTCATTCCACATTATGTATGTTTCAATTTTGCGTACATTATTTATGTGGTCGATGTTGAGTGGTTTTTAGAGTGGTATAAGCAGTGCTAAGCATCAAGGAATATGAAATCGCTACCTTTCAGTTAATTAGGAGTGAACCTCGTTATATTGGGACACATTCGGAGCGCAACTAATTAAATTCAAGTAATTCCTAAATGTATCGAAACTATATACGTGCAGTAAAAGTAACGAAGCTAAGTGTCTTTAAAGTTATTTTGGCTGTTCAACCAACTGTTCATCAATCATAAATCAACGTTAAGAAAAGTTTCAACTGGTCAAAAGGATTATTATTATTCTACTTTGAGGGAAATTTAAAGTTCCTATCAAAAGTAAAATATTAAAAAACAGGTTAAGGTTGAATTGGATTTTATCTGGATTTGCAAGCAATAATTCTTTCAATTTTCATACGTGTTTCACATTGGGCTATTCCAGAAAATAGATGCACACCCCCTATAGAGGAGTTCGGATATCCAGACTTTTTGTCCAGTCGTGATTGTTGGAAATCCAGTCTTTTTAAGTGTGGCAAAAAAAAATCCAGCAGAAAAATAGTTCAAAGTAAGAAATCCTGAATTTGAGAGCTCACTTTAGACATTTCCGTGATTTTGCCTTCATTTAATTGGATTTCCAAGCTTTTTCAAGCGACATTGACATCTGGAATTTCAGTTGTTTTCAGAAAGCAGACTTGGAAAACCAGACATTTCTATGATTAAAAATTTACTCCTCTATAAGGGGTGTGCACTTATTTTCTGGAATAGCCCATTTTAGAACTACAATAATCAAACAACATAAAATATTTTGGACTGACTTTCAGGCACGTACTAAAGGCACGTTATAAATTTACATCCAGGAACGCAGCGATGACATCGAGGAAATGATTCAATGCATCTACCTGTCTGTTATAAAAGATGATAGAATATTTCATTATCATCGAAATAAATTCCATCTGGTCACGCTGGATTAAGATCTGCACTTTCTTACAGGAAAAAACTAAAACAGAGTAATTACGTGTTAATAAACACAATTGAGTTAGTATGGCAATTATTTATACTAGTGAGCAAAACTATTTGTTCCTTACCATAAGTTAACTTTTGTGGAAGATATGAGGATAAAGATGATGATAGTGATGGTGGGATAATGATGGCGATGATGACAATGATGATGATCCATGTAAGACATTCTTATAAAAAGCTTAACACGTACATTATGGAAACTTTTGTTGAAATGTCCAAAATTGAGTTGTTTTAAAATTCTTCAAATACATGTATACGATGTACGAGCGTACTTAATTATGCTGATAGCCTAGTCAAATACACCACGTTGTTGTCTCATTGATTGTAAATGTAGTGTATGTTGAATTTGAATGTATTGTTGCACCACAATATTAATTGTTTCACTTGTAAGACATCAAATTGCACCTTGTTTATACAAAGCACGTATGATAGTCTAGTTCAGTGTCTTGTTCCACTACTTTAAAGAGTAGATTAACAACTTGTTGCTGTCAATGCACTTACTGTTACGTACTAGTCTGCACCATGTAGTATTAGATTGTTTTGCACGACCTGTTTTGATGTTCCGAGTATTTACATTGGCCTACATCTGCAAACCCATTTTTCCATGTTTTCACACAGAGAAGGAATTTCCAAATTGATCATTTTCATGTAGCACTGTCTTTTGGTAGCACATTTCACAGCTCTCACAAAGTTAATTCACTTTTCTGTCGATTGTTTATGTTGGGCATGTTTAATATTTTGTTACTGCAGTCTTTGTTTGTTTTTTGTTTATTATTTTCTACGTTGTTGTATTTTGATTTTGAAATCTTCCTTTGTTTTTGAGCAGGATAGACGGTGATTATGATTAGGCGATAGACGCTTTTAGTGGACTTTTGCTTTGATTGTGCCTTTATATGGGTATAACAGCATGGGTGAGAATTCAAAAAGTGGTGAAACCTCCAAAGACAAAAGAAAGAAAGGACAGATTACGTTTGTGTCTGCTGCTATTTGACTTTCGCTTTATTTTCATTATTTTTGTTTTTCATTTATTCTAAAATTCGATATTCTTTCATTTGGTGCATGTATATGCCTTTGCAATTAAAAAAACACGTTTCACCACTTTTTGCTTTTATAGGAGTAAGCAAATTGCATGTGTATAGCACAAAGGATCTTTGATAGAAAAAAAAATTGTATGATTTTCCCTATGGATAGGTTATTTTTATATATCTGAAGTAAACATCGGAGCGTTTTTGAATGAAAACATAAGAGCTAAAGCCAAAATATTGCATGAAAAGTTTGCAAATGCTGCAATATTATTTCTTTCGCTTGAAATTTTTGTAAAGAATCTTTGATTTTGATTTTCTTTTTCTTATTATCTTTTCTTTTTCTACGTTTATCTCGAATTAACTATTATATAAAAGTAAGGATATTTTAAATTCTATGCAAAAGGGTAAAACAAGATATGACAATAAGAGATGATATTTGGAAAGTCCTTCTTCTCTGTTCATTTGCCAAACCTTTGTTCCCTTATCAACCCTTTTGTGTACCATGCACAGTGCTTGAACCTTCCCCTGCTATAATTCCCTATACAGATAATCGCAGCTTATTCATATGCCTACGAATGAACTGTGCACCCATCTCAACCATTCATCTCATCCCCCCACCCTCCTGCATCACAGATTACAATGAGTGCAGCCGTCGACCTTGCCAACATAGATGTATGAATACATACGGCAGCTATCGTTGTTACTGCGAACAAGGATACATGTTGTCCAACAACAAAAAGAATTGTTACCGTGAGTATTTGAGTAAAGTGTATTATGCTTATAAATTTGTATTAATGTACATGTATATTCAAAGATCTTTTATGTATAGATGAGTTGACCTCAATGTTTATCAACAAAGGCAAATGGTATATCGATATGCTTGAGTGAAGCCCATGCAACTACTACACTGTTCAATAGCACTTATTGTGATGTGGCAGAGGTTTAAAAACACAGCCCTGAACAAACTATGATACACGGCATACTGCCAGGTAAAAAACAATGGAAATTGTGATGATGCGTGCGCATACTGCCAGGCATTGATGTCAGAAGTCAACTCATCTATAAGGTACAGCATTGAACTGCAAACTTAAAACAAATAATAGGAAGGTTTAGATTTTCTTACGTGTGTTGTAAATGTATACGACGTCACACGTGTTTGACAATCAGCACGCTTGTTAAATTTACATCACGCTAAGCGCCGCATGCAGTATGAAAATCGAACCCTTCCCAAAAGTATTATTTAGGCTATACAGTGATACACATTGTAATGTACATTTTCAACAGCACATTATTACACATCATACCAATAAGCATTTCACAAGTACATAATAAGTGTTTGTGTGAGAGGGAGTGTGACTGTGAGGCATAATTTAGAAAAAGAGAGATAGGTAGAGAAAGAAAGCAGGGGAGGAGAGAGATAAAGAGGGATGGTTTGGGCTTGAGGGTTCAGCCTTGCGTACATGTAACATGATATCAATATCAATGTTTCCAGATCGTGAAAAATAGACAATGGGTTTCTGCCTTCAGATATTCTTTGTTATATTTGCGATCGAGTTTAAACTATGGTTTTATCCCGGGACATATCGCTGTATTAACTTTTTTACATAGAATTTAAAGTTGACTTAGCTGCGTATTTTCGCTCATTGATGTTTGATGGCATTTAGAAATGTATTCATTTTTAAGCAAAGTTTAACACTGGTGGCGCTATTTATCTTAACTCTTGTTTGCATCTTTACAAATAACAAATAGCAAGGACATTTTCTAAATGTTTTTATCATGAAATGAAAGGAATAATTCATATTACTAGGCTAAATTAAGCTTAAAATATATGTAAATAGCGCCCTCAGTTTGCACACAAATATACAATTTATAAGATAAAAATTACCACAAAATGACAGAAAAGGGTGAAAAACTTGATAAAGAAAGGAAATTCTATGTTAAAAACAGCTAAAGAATATTATGTGTATATTAGTACGATGTATAATATTAGCTGTATGTTGGTAAGGTCTATATTGAAAATTACGTAATGCTTTGTTCGAAAAATTAATAAATGATCACATCAAACAACCGTGCGCTGATCGCAATATCGAATCGCACGCGTTATCCTAATAATTTTGCAGAGCGTATGAATAACACACATGCGTACAGGGACGTTTTGTCGGCACGCTTGTGGCATTAACTCGTAGGGCATTTTTTACCGCGTAATACATGGCTATGAACATTTCAAGGAAGCGCTATTTGACACAGTGTGCTTTTTCGCTGCTCTAATTGGTTGAATGTATAGCGGTAAGCCTGTTCGATTTTTTGAAGGGTAAATTGTAACTTGTGATGACAAAATGGTTATTTGTCCAAATTTCAGAGAAAAACACATTTTCATTTTGATGAAGCAATCTTATATACCCGTTGGAACATGCAAATATTTCAAACAATGTTTATTTGTTGCGCTATTTCTGTCAAGGCGGACATTTGATCGATGTGATGTTATTGGAATAGCCCTTTTGTGCCCAAAATGTCACTTAACTCATTAATCATCTATTCTAAGACGGATAATTTTGTAACTTCAGTTGGTGGGGTAAAAGTTCATTTATATTCCTCCGCATATCACGCCATATGTGCGTCCCAATCAAATTGATTGTACGTGACAAACGCCCAAACAACGCAGATAACGGTTATTGATTATCCATCAATTATTACCCCTACGTGTTACGTGGTGAGGGATTACGTGACGCAATGACTTCTCCGTGCGAACATACTTACAGGTTAATTGGAGGTTAATGATTGCGCATACTTGTTTTGAATAGCTAAACATTTTGCATAGGATACGAGTGCATGGAAGTAATTGCACAATCACGCGTAGACACTAACTACAGTCCATTTGTCTTCCTCTAAACAGTAGCGTCAGCGTGTGATACACGCGCTCGCGATCAAAGAGCTTTCTGGCGCAGTCACTTCGCGCTTCATCGCTCGCTACAGATGTACCGCCTTTGATATTACCAACCAACCAGTGAAGGACGGCTCATTGGTATGTCGGCTACTAAAGTCGTTGGTAAATGCCATGTGGAAGATGTGGTCCTACTTTTGGTGACTCTATGTAGCTTGCCTAGTGATAGCGTAGCTTGCCTTCGGCAAGCTCTGTACTAGGAGTGGTATTAATTTTTTACAGAATGGTCTAACCAGGCAGGGATTGGCCTTTACATTTTCTTTACTAGTCACTTGCTTGGGTTTATTTTACTCAGGGATCACTGGAAAGGTACTGCGAGAGCTCTGATCAAGAGCTATGTTTCCCCATTTGTATGGTGTTTTTTTAGACGCGTGTGTGTGTGTGTCCCGGTTGCCGGCGTTTACAGATATGTAGGGGTGTGTAGGGGTGCGTGTATCATCTAAACGAGCAATTTGATTGGCACACACATATGATGTAATACGCGGAGGTTATGAATGAAGTTTCACCCACCATGTATATTTTTTGTAGAATAATTATGTGATTAATGCGTTAAGTGACATTTTGAGCACCAAGGGGCTGTGCAACTAACATTCTCCCCATTCATCACATCTATCAAATGTCCGCCTTGACAGAAATAGCTCAACAAATAAACATTGTTAGAAATATTTGCATGTTCCATTGGGTATATAAGATTGCCGACACGTATTTGATATGTAGGTGATGGATTAGATATTGAGTGGCTTTACTTTCCAAAGTGTTCAACAGAATATTGACTGAATCAGATAATCGTTTCTGGAACTCAAGGGCGTGGCAACGATTTCACGCAGTCTGTCTGATGTTATTAGTTGTTGCGCCCATTGTGGCCTGTACACCATTCCCGATAATCAACTTTTGAAAAGCACCCTAAACAAGGATTTAACCCTTGGCTAAAACCTACACAGGTAACACACGCCTGTTTTCACACGATTTCCTTGCATCAAATTTCATACCCTAAATTTCATTTCCGATGCAATTACAATTTTGCTACCCTTTTTTCCAATTTTTCATGTTTTTGAAACCTTACACGATACGTGCCTACGAAAAACTACCCTTTTTACGCGTTTTTATTATCGCGGATGGTGTACAGGCCACAATGGGAGTCTATGCCTATATCTTGTCCAGCAATGAGCTATATCTATTACTTTTAAAGCAAAAATGTTACATTTACAAAGTAACTAAAACGTTGAAGCATAGACCAGCAGATAATTAAATGTAATTTCTTACATACTTATACAAAGTATAATATACATACTACCGTTAAATATTATCAAAGGGATGTACATTGCAAAAAAAGCACAGCAAAACGATGAGCTAAAGCTTAGGTTTCTGTTTGAAAACCTAGATTGTGGGAGGAAGTTTGTTCCATTTTCTTGGGTCAGAGACAGTAAAAGACATGTTCCTCTAACTATTCTGTCACCAAATTCAAAAACCAATTGTCCTGTCACATAAACTCGCTGACACCACCTACCTACTAATACACAGAATCCAAAGTTCCTACCTGAAGTAAAACAAATGAAAAGTCTTTGATTCGATAAAGGCAAGAAATTCATTTTTCTTCATTTAAATCAAATTGATTCTGTTTTGTGTTAAGATTGCCAAGCTGATAAGAAGGTTGAAGCCAAGAACCTACTTCATGTCTGACTCAAAAGAAACATGAAATATCAATTTAATGAAGATCGAACCTCGATTTGAAGTAAAAATTTAAGGTAGTAAGTGACCATATTATATTATGATGATGTTGATGTGGTGGAGGTGGTGGTGGTATAGTGTGAAAAATATTTCCCAACCCCACTGACATTCAGTCTCAATAAGTATGTAGAAATTAAAAAGACGCAATACGGCAAAGAATCCATCGTTATTTTAGAACCAAGTTGAACTTTAGCGACCTTGTGTGAAAAAATGAAGTAATTACCTTTCTGTTTTTGTGACACATTTAACATCGATGCCCAATTTTAATTTGTCCAAGAGACATCTAAATTTTAAATGTCAGCACATTCTGTGTAAGGTAGATTTGGAACAACTGCCATTTTCTCAACTTCATTGACACTGAAATAGAATGGGGCACCCAATGTGTTATTGCCCCTGGTCTTTTTTTAAATAGACGAAAAATTACTTAGTTGTTATTTTCATATTTACATAATTTACTAGCTGTTCATTCTTTATAAAAGAAACATACACATTTGTGGGCTGTTTTTACAAACGGAAATGTGTGCAAATTGAAGTGGAGTGAATTACAAAATAGCCACTAATGTTGGGAATAGAAAAACTGGAGTTGGAGTCGGGTGAGGTATAAAGGATTTTCGTGATATTAGAAAGTTTGTTTGCACCGAAAAAAAAAATTGAAAAAACAAAACAAAAATGGGTATCGCAATAAACATGATGAAAAGACTCATAAAAATTCAACGGCAATTGCGATTCACTTCATTTTTTCACAAAAGGGATTATCGAGTGTATTTATAGAAACGTTCAACAATGGGAAAGTTCAACTTGGTTCTCACATGAATATCGATTCTTTGTCATATTGCGGGGATTTTTTTACTCACCCTGTACAATATTAGTAGTACAAAGTTCTATCTGTCCCCTCATATGCCTCTGCGTAGGCATGGTAAAAAGAAATTAAGCCGAATGAAACATGCATGCTTTTATCTAAATCACAGATTTTCATTGTTTACGTTAATAATGTTCCATAGCCCAATATTATGTTTGTTCAAAAACAATGCATCTTTTATACATTATAAATAAACAAAAGTCAAAACTGATTTGTCTGATAATCGGCATAAAGTGAACTCTCACAGTCAGACGTAACCTGCTCTACTTACGAATATGGGATATTGTCTCAACTTTCATAGTAATTCCATTTTGAGCACGTTCTCCATACATCAAAAACCACAAATACAGAATATTGAATAAACTATACTATTGAAATACGTGTATTCTCTAAAAGATTTTTATCGTTCACGGAGTCAACATGGTCAATGACATGTCTTCACGCAAATGTAACAATCATTTGAGATCAAAATACCAACAGCGTGTCTCTCCCTCCTTGGGGACATTCATAATGTTTGTCTTATGTTCCCACTGTAGTCAAATATATCCACATCTCTTGTCATACGGTTGGCCTGTTTTTGGTTCTTTTTATTTACTCTCATATGGGTTCAATTGCATGGTAAAGATTTTGTTTTGGTTGATGCCAATGTTATGCAGCCCAATTTGTCAGCAGATCAAAATTCAATAAAACTGTTGCACGGTGCCTGACCTTTAATGCGAGCTTTAATGTAGGTAAATTCGAATGAATTCTTAATTCTGTTGTCCCCAACGGCCTATGAGTCAAGTGATGCAAATCCAAATATGAAACGTGCCCCCATTTCTATGCCTCAATTCAAATATCCCCATGAATGTCTTTGATCTTTCTCATAGTAAAACGGGCTCTGAACATTATCAGGCATTTTACCCTTCCCACCCAAGGTGTTCTAAATGATATTCTTAGTCTTAAAGTAGGTCACATGCAAAGAATAGTCAAAATTTGGAGGCGCAAAACTGTATGGATGGGTTGATGTAGTGGTCGATGCACTCGCCTCTCACCACTGCGGCCTGGGTTCGATTCCCCACAGTGCCGTTAGTGAACATGGTTGCCGATCCATGACCGTCCTCACAGGTTTTATATTTGACATATTACTAATTGGACCTGTTCCCATATTCCTGATTCACTTCGTGTATGATAAGTCTCGAGTTATAAATCCCTGTATTTATTTATTTTACTTCAGTCAATCTTTTATAAGAGAATTTAACATTAATATGTTATGTTGTTGATTAGCATACCCCTCGGAGAATATTAATATTATATAAAATATTGTTAACAATGGGAAACTGTACTCCCAAGGACAGAATAACCAGCATGCGTTTGTATTCACCGTAGAAGTGACGTAATAATCGGATTAACTACCATAGCAATAGATGAATACAATTTTACATAGATCGCCCTGCACTACAAGCAGATTGCACTAATCATCTGTGTATGTCAGCAAACATAGGTTGAATACAATACCGCTCTTTTCGAAGATACCAATCTTCCAGGTGCGAGTGATCAGCCTTTTTGCCCATCTATGGTCAATGCATGGTACCATGTGAACGTTGTAGTGCAGGGCGATATATTCAAAATTGTATTCATCTATTGCTATGGTAGTTAATCCGATTAATTACGCCACTTCTACGGCGAATTACTATATAATCCTATCTTGAGTGGCCAAGTACCTGAATCACCACCGAATATACATAATAGGTTCCATCATACATTAAAGGTTAAAGGGCATTGGACCTCGACTATTGTCCGAAATAGGTAACGGACATATTGCTCCTGCGAGTTCAGCATGTTCAGTGAGCAGAGCTTCAGCGAGCATGTTGATTGATAACAATACCTGTTCAAAAGTTAAGTTACTGATGGAACGTATAATAGTAGATGGTTACACTCTAAAGTGCGCCATGTAACAATTCAAAGTTGCTTGCAACGTTTTTCAAAGAAAAAAATATCAAAAGTGTTTAAAATGAATTATGAGGATTAAATGAACACCTAAGTAAGTTTGATTGGCTACCAAGAAATCCACCTAATGCCAAGAAAATAAGCTACTATCGGGGCTGCTATACAGTATAAACACCTCGAATCAATCCTCGGGTGCTAGGAAATCCTACTAAAAGAGCAAAGGATGTTGGATACATATGTGCGTCCTGTAGGATATAGATGTTACAGTCAAGTGTTTGTCATTATTACTTTAAAATATTTGAAATATTTCTACCTGATAGTCTGTCAAAAATTGCGAATTTTGAAAGAAAATACAAAGAACGTATGGGTGCGAGTATGGTGGGGTGCGAGAGAGGAGTGTGCCGTTGTGTAGATGTATCCCGGAGGCTTATTTTTTCTGCAACCATATTTAATAAAATTGTGCGTCCCGTTATGGTTGCAGAAAAAAATTACGCGTCCCGGAGGGTCTCCCGGAAGGGTATGTTCCCAAAACATATTAGACATGATTAGATGTTCACACGTAGAAGCAGTACGTAAACATGTGACGTCATTGATGTCATTTCCCACTTTATCCAATATCTGGACTCTTAAATCACGTCAAATTGACGTCAGCCGTACACGTACCGCGTCCGCGTGCGCAATCTAATCCTGTCTAATATGTTATGTCGATGAATGCTTGAATTAATTTTGATGGAATACACAATTCCTTCAACAATCAAAGCATTAAAATGGCAGAACCTCCCGCTAACCTCTGTGAATAACCAAACAAAGAAAACAGAAACATACACAAACCAGTGATGACAAAAGTGACAAACAGACATCAAGTATGAATATCCGCTACGTACAACACAAACTGTTCCTATACGTACCAACTGGTTAATTTACAGTGGTCAACATACTCACCTACTTACGACATCTTTCTTAAGTTTTGCAGTTCAATTGCTAATGAGAATAGATTACATAATGAATTGGTTATTGGTAACTAAATTGATCTTATTTTGTAGGTGCCTCCAGCCACGCTACTTTTCATTTGTTATGGCTTCAGTGTCTTACTGTGTCATCGCAGATGCTAATACAGCTGTGGCCAATGGACACGTCAAAGAATTAGAATGATTACATCAAGTATAAGATTACCTGTATGGTTAACAGCTTGATTGAGTGTCATATAAATAACCGTATGACACCCAGGAAGAAGAAGTTACTGGGCATTTTTAACATTTCCATATACTTGTTGAATTACAGGTGACAATCGTTGTTCGCGTGCTAAGTGTGCTTATGGTTGCGTACAACAGACTAGATCTGTTAGATGTATATGCCCGAGGGGATGGCGTGTAGATGAGAATAACCACGGGTGCATAGGTAAGTAAAGCTTGACCACTTAATAATAAAAAACAAAACATACTGGTATTAATTTAGATTCAGGAAGAGTGACAAAGATCATGGAGACCAGTCAATATAATATTGAAGGCTAATTGTGGCGTCCAGTTACAGGCCTCCATATGATAGTGAGGCATGAATAAGATGATAAGGAGATCAGATTGATTGAGTTCTTGCATGAGTCTCATTGAAGTTAGCCCAGAGCCCCTGATGTAGCAGGAATGTAGATCACATAAATTCCCAGCTGTCTATACCATTTTTCACCTTTGTGTGGCAGTGACGTCAGTGCGCATTCCATTGGACGAAGCCACAAATCGCTCGTGTTTGCTCAAAGCACTAACGTACACACGGACGTGAGCGGAACAGTTCCAACGCGTTGTCGTCACTGCTACATCAAGGTGAAAAATGGTATACTAGACTAGATCCTGATCTAGGTCTTGTACCCCCGCTGTTGCCTCATCTCAGGACTAAGGTGAAACCTCAATCATTTAGGATATGAATTTTTTGACATACAATGTCAAATGTTGTCCCAAGCTATGTGTACGTGCGAATTTAGATTCTGGTTAGGCATCCCGAATACATCGTTTATACCGCGTCATCCATATAATTAATCTTAATTACCATTCCATATCACTACGTTAATTACCATTCTTAAAAAGAGAGCTCTTTAAAAAAAATTTATTTCGCTTAATCGTATCTTTATTTTTGGGTATATCATGAACATTTTTACAATTTTTCTTTGTTTTATTTTTAACGAATTCTTGAATGGGGGAGGTGCTCTTATATTTTTTTCATGTTCATCGTTTCATGCTTGATGATATAGTTTATGTTTTTTTATATTTATTTCGCCCCTTTCGATGTATTTTTTGTTGTTGTTGTTTTATGTTTATATCATTATAGCGCCATCTATAGTTTGATATATTTTGATATATTTTTGAGGGCGAAGTGGTATTGGGGTGAAACGTCTCAAGGGCGCATGACACCAAATCACTGCGCGAAAGGTGCAATGGTGATGAGTTCCGGTTAAATTATATGCTACTGATTTTTAGACAATGGGGTGTCCCTAGGGACCATGTTCTTCGTGAGGTTGGCATGTTCTGATTTAAATGAAAGATGCTAGCCTATTAATGACTAAAATAGATATGATAATTATACAAATCGATTTCACAAGAAAAGTAGGCCCTGTCAAATTACTGCTAACGGAACACGTTTTAATGCTAGTTTTGGCGTTGAAATAGCGGCGTCGCTTTTCAACATTTTTTAATAAAAAACTGAATCTGTAAAGTTCCCCAAAATTGAAGCTTAAATGAAATTTCAGTCCTTAATTAATACAGGGATGACGTTAAAAGTGAAAAAAATTGTCACGCCTGGTAGAAAACGCCGCTTAAAAAAGTTGATTTCTACGTGCTTTTCAATGGAGAAGTTATTTGGTGGTTTACTCCCTCAAATTCATCCCGATTTCATTCTTTGACTACCCAGAATTATCCGCGCAGTGTGAAATTTAGATAAAGTGGTAAGGCACCAGGAAGCTATTTTTCAAGATTTTTCTGGAAATACATCGACTTGAAGTGTCAAATTGCAGGATGGTAATGAGAAAAATATGATCCATTATATGATATCAAAAACTCATCAACAATGAGAAAAATCCGGGAGATCAGGCTTTGAAGTACAATCGGATTAAGTCAAAGCCGGGAAATATTCATAAAAACCATAAATAATGTTCCTATTATCACCTTTTAAATCAACATGATGAACTGAAACCCATGCAGTGATCCCAGCGCAAATATAAAAAAAATAAAATTGTTTAGAATTCAAATTGTCATTTTGTATTTTTGAAATTACTAATTAGGCAACAAACGAAGAAAACTGCAGTACTGACGAAGTTGAAGCTTTTCCTTCAAATCTTCATTCATAATGTTTCAGTATTAAATTACATTAGTATAAACGTATTTTGTCTTCAACACATCGGCTTTCGGCTGAACCACTCGTATTTAGCACATCTATGTGACAAAGGTACCAAAATCTGACTTTTGATGATTTTTACGATCGTCCGGATGAGCAAATCACTGAATGGGCCTTTAAGTAAACGACATAAACTGTTCACAAAAATATTGTTACACTTAAAATAGGTGTCATATTTTCGAGGACGTAACTAGGATTTCGCAAATGATAAAAGAGTATAAGTTCAATTATCTGCACTGACTTTTAGATGTGTAAACCTGTGTAAACCTGTGTACATCTCCAATGACCAAACAAAATTCAATCCATGTATATTCTGCTTATGATAGAATAATCTCAAAGGCATACAGCCAGATGGTACTACAAACACCGCCATCAATATGCTCCGAGGAAAGTGGGATAGTTGAGCGCTTACAAAAGGCAGGTAACTCACCAAAGTCTGGTCCCAAGTTTAGAGACCTCAGAGCACACTACTTCATAAAGTTCATAAAGTGACTGTTGCCCTAAGTCATCTTCACCTTCACAGAGCTGTACAAGAAGTGCTTATCTTCAACTAAATGAAGATTAACCCACCAACGTCTTGTCCGTCCCAAGTCCAGAGACCTCAGAGAGTGAATAAGGTGAATTTTCCCAAAACTGATGAACCAAAAGTGCTTGTCTTCATATGGATAAAAACGAATTAAACTAGGTATCGCGTTTTTCAAAGTTTCTTGAGATTAAATTGTTTTGTTAAATGCCATAAATCATAGTGAATGATATTGTTTTCCCTCGTGAAAAATTATAATTACAAAGCAATTTAGTTTAAAAATTTCAGCATCATTTTCAAAATTTTATTGTTGTTAGTTTACTATCTCCTTTAGATTTTATCGATACTTAAGCTTTTCCTTTATCTTCATTAGTCATAGCGTTTCAAGTATTTTATTGCCATCATATGGACGTATATGTCTTCAACGATCTTATTTGTCCACATTACTGCATCCAATTTTGCCAGACATCGTACAACCGATACCCTTACACGGAAGACTATTCTCTGACTCATAAATGCTAATTCTTAATAATCTTATAGACTCGAAACATAAATGTATTTTATTTCCAATGAAACGGAACAACATTTGAATTCCGTCGTATTATGTAGCCCGGGAGTTCGAGAGCATCAATATCTGAATCACAATGACGAGGTACATTTTAACGAAACCCTATACCTTCCTTTACAAGGTATGGTAAAGGAAATCCGCACAGCAAACCTGTCGCTCTACATATTTATTGGGCACGATAATGTGCAAGCAAGGTTTAAAATTAGTGACAGTTTGACAACTTTCTTTAAAAAAAAAATAGGTACGAACATCTAAGTTTTCATAATACTACATGTATTTTTGTTTTCCTTGTGTTAACTGGCGATAACAACACGTGCTATGTTTTGATGATCAAATTGTTATTATTAGACACACACACCACTCAAAGAGCTCCACTTTGGTGATAATGTGCTATCCTAGGAGTCATTTGAAGATATCCACGATTCCAACGAATGATTTATATGGAATTGATATCTTGATATATAAATTAATTAATTGTTTGTAAAAATCTTCTTTGCTTAAATTGACGAAATAAATTCTGAGTGAATTTCATACGAAACCTTTACCTAGCATTGAAAACATAGTAATATGTTTCTAGCATTATTTAAAATAATTTATTTTGAAATTAAAGCTCAAAAAATACCAGAGAGACATCATTTTCTTATTTGACTCGGAAACCCTTAGTTTTAGATCATTCATTAGAGAATAAATTTGGAGAAACCTTCTGATAATTACAAACACTCGCTGAGCAGCAAGACCTTCCCTCTAAGCTTTTAATCCGATAAGCTGATTATCTATTTGTTTTCATGAATTGGAAGACATTCTTTGATGTATTACTGAGCTCAATCATCTGATATTACTGAAGCGGGAGCCACCTAGGCTGGTGGCTCAGCATAGTATTGTATTAACAGAAGGTTTTCTCCAAATTCATTTCCTAATGGGCTCATTCCAAGTTTACAATGAACAGGATAACTTCAGGTTTTGTGGAACCTTACAAAATATGATCATAATAATGTGTACGGAAAACTGACATGTTTGTTTGAATGTGACAAGACCTTTTCCACAAATAAAAGTGCATTGCCCGAGTCTATTCTGATATTTCGCAGCAATATATGTTTTTTAATTTCTTTGTTTCTGATTATATCAAATATTCTTGATTCAACTAATCAAGATTAAGAAATATAAGTGGTAGTGGTAGGTAAATGTGATTATGATTTGTTCACCTTACTCATTGACCAATAATAGGGTCCTATAGCAGTAATGATTTTAAACACTCAGATACAGTATGTCGTTACAGTCGCCAAGGATTTAGCATCAGGGTGGTGTCAGACCATTTTCCAAGAAAACTATATCCTTTTCCATCTAATCATTTCACAAAATTAATCCTAACGATGCTCACCTATAATACGAAGCAATGCAGCACGAAGCCATTGCAAGGCCATGTCTCCCACGTGATTCGATTACGTGACCAATGACGGTCACACGTGTGGCTTTCCACCCCCGGTCTGGTAGTGGGACCCAAGGAGTCAGTTGTTCAAAACCGGGCCGGAGAAAAACAACTTCTCTTCATCTACTTTCTTTCTTCCTTCCTTCTTTCCTTCCACTATAGCAAAAAGCAGAAAGGGAGCTGGGGTTAATAAACTATGTATGAAATGTAGCGAAATATTTTTGGCTCCGATTCAACAGTCGTGATATAAACATTACAATCTAGTGATTCAAGTATACATGTAGATCAAGAAGCCAAATAATGGTCAAGATTCAATACACTTACATTTTTTGTTAAATTGATAGACATTATTATTTGAAATTTTAAAAAAACAAGGCACGCATAATAAAGATGTAATTTAAAGATGTCTATGGCGATAAACCACACAATTAAAATATATTTACACGAATCCCTTAACCTTCCTTTGCAAAGTATTGTAAAGTAGATCCGAACATAGATATTTAATGTGTTTTTCTCTTGAAAGATTGCTACTTAACGAATCTGTGCAAAGAGCTGAAACCACAAAATCTCCCTAGCTTTTGTACTAGCTATAAATATACAAACAAAACGTCACCAGGGTGGTTTTTTTTGCATAATGTGAATGCACCGTCTCCAATTAATACCAATGAAAAGTCCTATAGCAGCAAATATTTATTGAAACACACTCAAATACCTTTGCTAGTAAGATAAAGAACAAAAACCTCCATGATCGTGTTTCGAATATATATATCAAAATAGCAATTTGAATGATAATGTTAGAAACATATAGTCTGGACGGATTTGGGTGTGGAAGGTCTCTTATTTTGTAAATAATTAGAATAGGAATCTAGAATAGGACATTAACATGATTAATAGCGATTGATTCAGCACGTTCAGAATTGGATATACTTAATCTAGGCTAACTATCATCAGGAACAAATATATTTTTGCAAACCACTGCTTCGTTCAAAGTTTCCCGTTCTTGTCCTTATAACAAATTGTTACAAGCTACATTGTTCCCCTAAAATGATACCATTATATGTATCGAATATAATCATGATAATATAGAGAATTCAATACTCCCCCCAACGGAAGTTCCCAAGCGTCTGATGCTACCTGGATACTGGCGGAGATTTTTGTTTTTACTAAAATGAATAATTTCAGAAATCACTGAGTCATTTTGTTAGGGTGATCTCTCATATTCTAATACAGTCTTTCATATTCACCAGATATTAAAAAAAAAGACTAGTTCGCGTCTGAAATTCTGACTACTAGACAGAAAATGCCGTACTGCGCAGGTCGGCAACCAATCACGGCACACCTTCGCTCTGACGTCAGAGGCGAATTAGACTTTTTATCTATGTCTTTCATTATAGCAAAAACATGAATCGTTGAGGTTCACGGCAATTGTTGTCTGTATTATACATTGTACATTACTTAGTACGCTTCATATTGTTAAATACCAATAATATGCCTGGGCGATACATTGAAATACGACGAGTAACTATTTGTTATGGCATCTGAAAAGACTGCATTGAAATCGCTGAAATTGATCAAGTTATATAGCCAAAAAGTATTTTTAGGGTTTGATGCTTCAAATGGTATATTTTCTCTCATTATATGACATTTTTGTTGTAATAGTACCAAAATTCATACGCACGGCTTCGGTTTTTAGTATATATTCGCCCTACCATTTCAGCTTCGAGGGCACACTGTCATTTTAAGGTGTTTACGGTTCAGTGCGTTAAAACAAGAAAAGTCTCAGGTCAACCCATGTTGAGTTTTTGATCATTTGGCATCTAAATCATATAGTTTCACCTGATATTAGTGGCATTTAACTGTGAGAGTTCTGAATAATTATGAGAAAATTCCACCCGAAATTAGCCATTTTCCCTTTGAAACCCGTGTAATACATAATTAGTGGTATTTAACCATGTGGTATAAAATACCTGCCAATTATTGTTGCATAACCAAAATCACTAAACAGACTGTTTCAAACTGATGTGTCATTCAGATATCTAGCATATGAAATTCCACGATGGGAAAGCTTCCTTAAGGGGTAACTGAAAGTAATCATTGAAAAAAACCTTTCGCAAAACATTGTAAAACACACTAGCTCTTAAAATATCTTAAAATACATTCGAATTAATATATTAACAACATTAAGATATGAAAGCGTACAAAAATAGTTTTGATTTTTTAAGTATATATGATTCTCAGTTTTGCTGCTGCTATTCTTAATGCAATGCACGCAATAACTATGGCCGTAAGCATGGTAAGAGCGGAACTGCAAGAAATTGGTTGATTTTTGCCATCTGTTGTGGAGGGGCTCAAACAGGTTGTCAGGATATTAGAGCAGACGTTAGGGGTACCTGATCGGGGCCGAACCAATCACAAAGCCCACGTAAGTAGGCTTCCCTTCCTTCAGCGTTTGTACGGGGAAATACTTGTCGAGAATGCAGTTGCAAGTGTGCATGCTTTGAACAATGGTTAACTTCAAATATTCAATGACGTAGAAACTATAACAAAATCATTTGGTGTGAATGAGCCCAATCTTGGGTTTAAAGGCTCTGACGCCTGGATTACTAATTTTGCTTAATGATTTGCCATTTATTGTAATAGTCAAAGCAACGGGTACAGAAGATGTAACTGTTGATATGACACCCTGCACTGTGCTAGCCTGATCTTGGTCAATATAATTAAAATGTATTCAAATAACAAGATTTAGATATATAAATGAGAGGTAAATGTGATTATGATTTGTTCACCTTCTCCAATTAATACCAATATAAAGTTCTATATAGCAGTAACAATTTGTTGCAACTCTGTCAAACACCGTTACCGTGGCCATGGAATTCCACGTATAGTCGTGGGTTGCAGGTGATGTCCGATATTCTTCACGTCTCCTTTATCATCTAATCATTTTAATCATATTAATAAACTATATATGAATTTTAATATAGTGATATATTTAACATTGATAGTGAATCTTACGATCAAAAACTGTTATTAATTCTGACCATGGTCGATATACAATAACATTAACTATGAGAGAATAAATTTAATATATTCAACCAGATTAACGTACCTTGGAGCAACCAACGTTGCGGCCAGTACCACTGACCTTCAGCTGGGTTGTGATGTTATACACCTTGAGACCCATGCAGCTGAAGGTCAGTGGTACTGGTCGCAACGTCGGTTGCTCCAAGGTACGTTAATCTGGTTGAATAGATTAAATTTATTCTCTCATTGTATGATTCCCAGATGATTGAGAGTATTCACAATAACATTAACTATTTTTCCAATAAAAACTACAGTGATCGTTTGGAAAATATTATGGTTACGAATTGAACGATGCATAATTTAGCCTCTTGCAAATAATTCAAAAAGGAATTCAGTTAAGGATAATTCACAAGAAACTGTTGATTCTTGAATATATAGAGAATGGGTACTTTTATACTCACAAACGGTAGTTAACCAAACGTCTGATGGTCCCTGGATACTGGTAGAGATTTTCTTTTACCAAAATGACTTCTTTCAGAAATCAGTCCTTTGGTTGGGTAATCTCTCAAATTCTTATACAGTCTTTCATCATGTTCATAGCAAAAACACGAATCGTTGAAGTTCGCTGCAATTATTGCTATCTATATTCTGCAACAGCTGTGACAATAACAGTGACAAGAGATGCATATTTTATATTGGGCAACAGAAATCTTAAAAAATTAAAGAAACATAATACCCTTCATATGTTGTTCAAAATACCCGCCAATTATTGTTGTCACGATTAATAACTAGACTGTTTTAAATGCGTGATTCTGATCACTAGAATAACGAGATTCCACGATCCTAACGATAGCAAAGTTTCCATGAAAGTATTCATTGAAAACACCCTTAGCTCAGAATTATTTAATGTACTAGGAGATCACCCGTCTTTCGCGGTTCATAAATGCATAGACAATGATAATGATATACTTTAGATTTGATTGGGAAAGTTTTACATGAAATCTTTGTGACCATTGGAGGATTAAGTTTCTGAAGACATCAGTGGAGTAAGCCCCCTCTCCGTACGAAATAAAAATCCTCCTTACAACAGTGACTAAAAAAGACTACTATTAAATCTTCTCCCAGTAGGACACAGTAAACGAATCCCACTGCAGGACTGTAGGAAATACTTGCTGTAGGGCTGGTTTTTACCCACCCCACCCTTGTAGGACTACACATTAAAAAAGACATTCACATATTGAATCACCACTCATAAATAGAGAGGTCAATATCATTGTCATCATTTTGTAAATAAGATAATTGCCACTAAAATAGGCTCAAAATGTGTCAAGTAGGTCATTATTATGTAAATGAGATGTTCAGTGTTTGTCTTGTTTGGATCTCCAAAAGGACACGTTGACATAGTTGATTAGTGACAAAACTGATTGGATTTGAGGCTGTCGAATAAATATTGAATGCCTGAGGTATAACAGTTAATTCAGTGACCGGATTGTGACTGTTTTCTCAGTGTTTAGCTCGCAGGGAGCATTCAGTGCTTTTGAAACTAATTAACTTAATTTGACACCAGTAACGTAAACAAAAACAAAATTTGATGTTTTATTTGGGCACTGACAACCTAATTCTTCGCGTCACTTAATGTGTTTCCCGAAATAATATAGGCCGTAGAAGTTTTTATTTACAAATAGATAAATACCAACAACATTGAGATATGAAAGTGTACACACAATATTTTTATTTTAAATATAGGATCTTCAGGTTTGCTGACGTTGCTATACCTAGTTCAAAACCTAGTACAGGTTGGCAGATATTATTATTTGAGCAGAAGTTATGGGTACCTGATCGGGGACGAACCAATCACAAAACTCGCATGCTTTGCACAATGGAATTAATAATGGTAAACTACCAACGCTCAATGGCGTTGAAGCTATAGCAAAATTATTCGATGTGAATAAGCCCAATCTTGGGTGTAAAGTTATTGACGCTTAGATTAATAACTTTCAGTAATTTGTCATCCACTGGGCTATACAAAAAATAGATACACACCACCTATAGAGGAGTTCGGATTTCCGGACTTTTTGACCAGTTATGGTTGCTGGAAATCCAGACTTTCAAAGTGTCTAAAAAATCTAGCAAAATATGAATAGTTTTTTATACATTTTATTGCATTTCCAGGTTTTTTCCCAATAGCATTGGCAACTGGAATTCCAGTCGTTTACAAGAAACAAACCTGGAAATCCAGACATTTCTTTTATTGAGATTAATCTCACTATATATTCTTATCATATTCTGCTACTAACGTATAATCACACCCGCTAATGTACAATAGGAGTCTAACTTACCACAAATAGGACATCAATATGATTTTACCCCATTGTTCTTGATAATATAGAATAAAGAAAACTAATCGAAAAAAATAATGTAAATCATCATGTTTTTAAGTAAAATAACAAAATAGGTTTACTTGGACCTTCAATGATGCAACAATGCAAAGTGCAAAAATTATAGGCTACTAGAAATACATATACCAGATTACTTAGGACTCGAATTTGACATTAAGAAATGTGGGAGATGCAGTTTAGAATGGGTGTAATTATATGGTACAATGGATAGTAACATGCTCACACAAAATGGAGACAGGAGTGCGATACTCCAGTTCAAATCCATGCACCTTATGAAAAAGGTGACTTCTATCTCTCCCACGTGGGGTGTATATTTCAAATGGAGTCACCCATTCAGGTAACTCCATTTGAAATTGATACTCCCCTGTATGGAAGAATAATGCTATGGCTTCCAAAGGAGAGTATGGATTCAGATGGTATAGCCCAATATCGACCAGAACCTATTTTCCCACCCAAATTACTCGGATACTTTGCTTTTATCTGAGTGAACGCATGCAGATATCTTGTTACAGTCCCTCATTTCAAATAGGTTTTGGTTTCTCTTTTGTTCAGAAATCAAAAATCAAGGGATTAAAAAGTGGAGCAGATCTGGTCTGCAATCATAACATTATTTCGAAAACTATATCACGCTTTCAAATGTAGATTGACTTGTTCGACTTCTCTGCTCGTGAATATAGCACTGCGAAATTTAAAAACTACTTTTGTATAATTTGATTAAGGTAACTTCAAACCTGATTTCCTGTGGTCGTACAGTTATATAACAAACTCAGATGAAAACTGAAACGGTTAAGTTTTTAACAAAGGGTACAAACAAAGATATCGATAATGATGTCACTCAAGAGCTTAGGCAGGATAATAGGAAACCACTTGACCAAAAAACAAAACCCAAACTAAAACTCAACATTTGAAATGACCGAATGATATATTGAAGTCTATTAATAATGGTTGTGTGCACTCAAAACACAACTAATGCTTATTTTTATCACATTGGACTCGCGTTCAGAAGCTAAACATACCGTAAGTTCAATGGCTTAGCATCATCCATCAATACTGAAAACAGTTATTTAGGACTGATTAAAACGTGTTTACAAAGTAATAGCAACATTAGAAAAAAGTTTTTCACTGCAAACACACTGCACTTTCCTCTTATTGTGGATTATTTGTCAAGAGCAGAAGCAAAATTGATGACTCAGCTTTGATCAGGGGAAAAGACATTCCACTTGTGGATATGTCTACTGAACATGCTGAAAGTATGCACATAATTAAACCTGGAATGACATTAAATGTCATAATTTTAGGTTGAAAAGCATTGATAATCCGTCACACCACTTGTGGGTGTTGTTTACAATAATTATATCAAATCTGTGTTGAAATAGAGTAATCCACATTGAGCTCTGTCTTGACATACTCTATATAAAGCGAAATAATTTCGAGAGAGGGGGGAATACTTAATTGTATGGAAGAGGACCGTAGTACTTGTCGCTATATCACTACAGGCAATACGCTACTGAACAGCTCTTTTGTTATGATTATACATTTAGAAGGGCATTTCGTGATCCACAGCCTCATCCCCCCACTTTTCTCAAAAAAAGTTGAGATTTTTATATCACTGGAAGCCTCTGGCTACATAATGTTTATGTACAAAATATGTCTTGCAGATTAATTCGTTTAGCAAAGATACCGTGAAATTTGAATTTCGTTCTGGTGCACCAGAACAAAATTACAACGTATTGTCTATGGAACAGTGTAATACACATAATCATGCATAACTCGCAAACGCAATATCGGAATCAGCTGAAATTTTGGGAATATGCTTTTTTCATGGATATGTACTGAAAAATGTCATAAAAAGAGGATGCTAGGATCACGAAATACTCCATTAAATGAGGCTTATGAATAAACTTTAAAGTAGATGTTGCGCGTTTCCTAGAGCAGTCGGTGATAAAGTAAGAATATGGGCCATTTACTGTCAGTAAATAAAATTGTGTGTTAAAACAAGCCGATTATTTCTCCTTTTTTTTCCAAAAAATCTATGTCCCAAATGAAATGAATGCGTGGCATATTAGAGTTATACTGCCTCCGTCTTGTGTTGAAATTTAGCAGAGATGTGTTACTGTAAACGTAGTTTGTCAAAGCTTTAGACGCTGCAAGTGCCAGTTGTTATGCTAGAGACTCATTTACACCACATAATGCACTCACGATGTATAAGTATCCAATGGGCTGGACCTACAGTTCCAAACTCCGATTTAAAAGGATTCCCCGTTTTCACATTGTGTAAAGAGAGTTTTTTTGCCATTTACAATATAACACATTACATCACTTATACAGCCAAGTAGGCCTACATTTAAGCAATATGTTGACTTGAATGTATACCTTGTTTGTTATAAGTTCATAAATTACAGTAATAGCAGGCTTTATATTAATCATTCTACGTGTAGATAGGGCCATCCTAGGAAATATCTGAAGAAGTAAAATATCTAAAGAAGTACAATCTGTAGAAGTAAAATTGGAGGGCGGGTTAGTGTAGTGGTCTTTTCACTCGCTTCTCACCACTTTGACCGGGGTTCAATTCCCCGCGGTGCCACATGTGAGTTTGGTTGTCGATCCATACTCGTCCTTGCAGGTTTTTCTTCGGGTGTTCCGGTTTTCCTCCTGCATCTAAAATATCGGACCTCTTCCCATAACCTGTCCCCGTCACATCCCTTCAATTTAGTAGCCTCTGAGCACTATTCGGGAGGGTGGGCTTGTTCGGCCGAATGTTATGAATAAATGAAATAAATTAATTTTGGACCACCTTTGTTGCCCTTGGGTGGATGCTTCTTACTTTGTCCCGGGGGTCCTTTGGGCACTCTCTTCAGGGTTTTCAAACCACTGCTTCCCTGGTTTGGGAATGTTTTTTGTGTTAGGGTTCCTTCATGAAGTTGCAATGTGGCTTAAGGGGATGATTTGGGTTAAAAATGACCTCCAAAGTTACGTGGCATGGGTCTGGTTTTTGTTCCATGAAGCAAAAAATTGTGGGTGGGGGACACGTTGTTGTGGCTGTGACATTTGCATCCTTGTAATGTGGATGTACACATCCTTGCTCACAAATGTCGATTTAATTTTTCAGTGAAATAATGTATATCTTTTTTGTAAAAATCCCCTTTTTTCGTAATTTCAAGGTTGGAGGAGTCACACTTTTCTTGAAACATATTTGATGCTTAACAAATGACACCAAATATGACTATTTTACTTTTACGTTGACCATTTAAAAAAATGTATTTGACGTAATTTTACTTTGGTTTTCTTGATGTATTTTTAGCAGAATTTGTTGAAAAAAAAATAAATAAAATAAAAAAGTTTTTGTGACTAAAATGTAAACATAGATGTCTTTTAAAAATATGAAGAGCAATGAATTATATGACACATACCAAGTTTTGCAACGTGTTTTATTACCACAGAGATGCCATGTAATGAAACTTTGAAGATTGTGAAGCATATAACTTTGCCGTTTACCTTTTAAAGCACACATCCCATCCACCCCGACACTCCCACCCCAATTGGACGTAGAAGTAGTGATGTAACAGGATTAATTACCATAGCAATGGATTTACACTATTTTGAATGTATTGTCCTACACTAGTCGTCACGCTGTCAAAGAACAGGAATAAAGGCCGGGATCGTAATTCTATAGAACTTTAACATTATGCTGAGTCCATTCTATATTTCACTCGCACCTATTCGCTGGCGAAGTGTTGTAATAATCGGATTAACTACCATAGTAATAAGGTAAAACAATTTTTGAATATATCGCGCTGCACTACAAGCAGGTTGCACTCATCACCTGTGCATGTCTGCAATCACAGATTAAATACATGCCGTTCTTTTCAAAGACACTAATCTTACAATGTCTTACAGGTGCGAGTGATCAACATGATATGGTTCAATGTCACTCCTCCCTTCGTCATACATACATTCGCCTAGCCCCATTTCCCTGAAATAAAATTGTCAAAAAATCACAAGCAAATTTTGAAACAAGCATTAAATGCTTGTAATAATATTTACATGTTAGTTAAACTAAGTATTTTCCTACATTGAGGCCTATGTTACAAAGGTCCGAAACCTGATCGACAGCTTCATGCTCCCGAATTGTCTCATTGTTGATAAGTTTTGGTATCATATAATAGATAATATTTTTTCTCATTACCAAGCTGAAATGAACGCTTCAGATGATATATTTCCGAAGAAATTTCACAAGTTTAATAAGTTGAGAAATCGGGATGAATTCGAGACGTTTCACCCCGATACAAGTTCGCCCGCAAAAATATATCAAACTATAGATGGCGCTATAATGATATACGTAAGACACTATCAAGAAATATACAAGGGTCGAAATAAATAAAAATTATGAACTATCTTGTCAAGATGAAACGTTGAACATGAAAAAAATAAATATACGCGCACCCCCTCTAAAGAATTAATAAAAAAAATAAAAATAATAAACATGTAAAAGGTGTATTAAATACACAGAGATATAGAAATATTCACGGGGCTAATTAAATAAAAAGTATAGGTTATCTTGTCAAGAATGATAATGCGCGCTAATTAAGATTAAATTAGTATGAACATGTAGGCTACTGGGCCAAACTGGTTGTTGGTGCTATGGTTATAGAATGTAATTCACGCGTATCGGCTTGCTATTGTTCTAATTATCCATATTTATCTCTAAAAAAGGTTCCCGTTTTCTCAGATATATGCATAAAGAGGATGTAGTTAGTTTGAAGATTATCCTAAACGCCCCTTTAAAACTGACGATTCCTTGTAACATTTCGTGTAATGGGTCAAACAAACAGTTAAATTAATAAAGAATATTTTGCTTATGTTGTCCATGTAGTTTATGAAAAAGTGTAATTCTTTGTTTATGGGATGAGACGAAGTGCATAACAGGTGCTGGTGAACTATCAAATGGAATGTCACGTCTTAGAAACTACAGTATATCAAAATTATGTTCAATTGGCGGACCTTTGTGAACTGAAAAAGAAGGTGCGGTGACGCAAAGATAAAAATTACAAAACAAATGAATGGATTCATATCATTTCGCTTAATACATTATGCAAAAAATGATTTAAAAGGACCCAAACCAGGGCTAAAAGAAGTCGTGAATTAAGTCCTTGTATTGAACAGTTCACCCATGTTGAAATAAATGTTTTTATTTACAAAACTTTATATATTTAGATACAAAATGTAATCGAAAGTCATGTTCACAAATTGTCTTGATCAAAGTACGCCATAATCTAATCTAAATCAAAGCAAAAGTGTAACAAATTTGACTTAAACAACTGCTAAGAGGTGTAAATACGGAGTTAAAGTGACCTTTAAAAGCAAATTAATGAGATCATGAACAGGAAACAACCATTTGATACTGTACCTGTGGGTGAAATGGATTTAAACCTTTGGTTGTAGCGGAGCCTTTTTCTAAAGTAAAGGAGTTGGATTCAGGCCACAGACATATTGAACCATTTAGACTTCACGGAGAGGACATCTTGATATTTAATCCAATGATTTATGCTTTATCTGTTGAGGGTGAGGCATCGTGTAAAATGAAATTTGAAGTTATCAGAAGCAAGATCGGAGGCCAAGACAAGATCACAATGTGGGCTGTCATTCACAACTTTCATAATCGGCCGATAATCGCTCTAAAGAAGTAGAGCACCACAGTGCATTAGACTTACAGATCAGCTCATATATATCCCATTATGTTCACTATGAGTTTGTTTTAAATAAAACCATGTGGTTCGTGCTTGATAATTATTTTTCTTACATATAAGACATAATGTTGTGATTACCGGAGACTTTCTTTAATATTTAATGTCTCATATTGACTGATGTTTTGCTAGGACACAGCTGATAGTATAGACCTCTGGAAAGGCAACCGTTACTCTGAGTTTCACGGCATACCCTCACTTTCGATCATTGGTTACCCGATCATTGGGTACCCGATCAACCGTCTGATGATCGGGTACCCAATGATCGAAAGTGTGGGTATGCCTTGAAACTCAGAGTAACGGTTGCCTTTCCAGAGGTTTATACTTTGAAATTTGTTGAATAAATCAATCAATCAATCAATCAATCAATCAATCAATCAATAAATAAATAAATAAATAAATAAATAAATAAATAAATAAATAAATAAATAAATAAATATATGTAATAACTTATTGTAGCTCACGTATTCCGATGTTTTTATCTTTTGAAATCATAGTTTGTATCAAACCACAAAATTTTAAACAAAATCTCACATGTTTTAATATTAATGTTTAAAGTATATATTGCTTTTCTGTTTTATCCATTCGTAGATGAATGCGATAAATAAAAATATCTGTCCCTTTGGAAGACGAACACCCACGGTAGCTACACATGTTTGTGTCCATCAGGTCAAAGTTACCAATGGATCAACAATCGTCTGCAGTGTGCAGGTAAGGTAACCCATTAATGTCCTAATATTTTGAACGATAAGGGCAATATTGAATATGTTTGACTGGACATGCTTTCTCCGACTTTAATTGGTGACTTGGTTTTATCATGGAAGAAAGAGATAAGAAGGAACCACAACGACTTCGATCGGCCAAGTTTTAATCCGCTTATCTATTGACGCATGAAAGAAAAAGCTTCAATGGTACTTCCTTTCATGTATGATCCATTTACCGCGATCGATGCTTAAAATCATTACTGTATAACAAACCCATCCACGAACAAACAAACGCTTAAGATTCTGTTTCACTGATGCTCTGAACATGTATAGTAGCTTTGTTTTAGGATCTACAGAAACTGTTTTCTTGATCGTGTTGTGTAGAAAATGTCCTTTAACATCGAAAAATCATCAAAATCCTGCCGTTTTTTGCTGAGTTTCATCTTTATCAAATAATGTAAGATTTTGGTGACTTTTTCGATGAAAAATAGATGTAAAATGTTCTTAAATAATGTACAATGTTCCGGTTGAGTCCGGTACATGAAACCTGTTTAATTTAATAGCTTATATGTGTATAATCGTAACTAGCTAATTCGTTACAGTGCAAAAGACTGCCAACTCTGAGAAAAAAGTCAACAAAGTTAGGGAAAATTGGGCTGGAAGAAATAGTGTAGGCCATCAATGACCGATGAACGTCACCATCCTAAGGGTGCTTGCACGGAAGGTCATTTTCAAATCATCCTCCAGACACGCTCCAGAATACATATGCAAATGCATTGAGTACAATACCAATCACCTATTTAACGGGATATTGCTTAAATCTCATGAATAACTGTCAATGAAATGTCGGTAAAGGAGTGGACAAAGTGAATGCGTTCGTTGTGGTTCCTTCTTATCTCTTTCTTCCATGGTTTTATGAAATGCCAACTATGGTGTTTTGCTCAAAGACAAAATCGTCGGTTTTCATTTGTATTATTATTATTATTATTATTATTATTATTATTATTATTATTATTGTTATTGTTATTGTTATTGTTATTATTATTATTATTATTGTTGTTGTTGTTGTTGTTGTTGTTGTTGTTGTTGTCGTTGTTATCTAATAATACACTATTATGATGTATTTTTCAGTCATTATCTAGTACTCTATTAATGTAAAATATGCATATTGAATGTTTCTAACCACTTACCTTCTTAATTTACAGATTTACATCTGTATATTATTTTCTTTGCCAAAGTTGTTCCAATGCCCTGCCTACTATCTGCGACATACCTTTACTCTTATTAATTGTGAATTGTCCTTTACACATATCGTGTTAGTTGTAGTGTGATTTTTATTCCTTAGCTAATAGTGTGTAGAATTACTTAATTATTTAACCACATGTCTTCAGTGTTTCCTTCTTCATAATGATCTATTAAACCAGGTGTTAAATACATTGTATTGACATACTTGATGGGACTGGAAATGGCAAACTCAAGAAGCAAGTAGTTAATATCCCTGAAATATATAGCAAAATTAAGGTATTAAATTTTAAACAGTTTCAAACAGTATTTACACAGTTGGAATAATATCAATATTTTTAGAATATTCTGTTATTAAAACTTATGACCACGTTTTGTTGCTTAACGAAAAGAATAAAACGAATAGAGAGTTACTTTTTTATGGTTTGTATTCATTAAATTGTGATAATATTTTTCACGGTTTTCTGAAATAATTGCACATGGTTGCCTTCCATGATAAAGCAATTAAGGCGTCTGACTTTAAAACATATATCTTGTCGCTAGAATGTCACATATGGTTTTATAATGACATGGTTCGCGTAACTCGTATGACCACTTCTCTTTCATTATTTGTTTTCGCATATCTTGTTTGAATAATTATGCTATGTGATAGTCACGATTGAGGTTCTCAGAAGTAATAATAATAATAATAATAATAATAATAATAATCGAAACCTCCACGTATCAGATATTAGATAATATGCACGCGTAGGAGCACCTAAGTATGTGACCGAACGTACTCGCGCACAACTACACCATATTTGCATATAGCGTGTTTTCATGTTGCTGTTGTTGGTCATTCGATTTTTTGGAAAGGCAAAGCGTCAGTTGTGTTTCAAACTTTTTATTTTTACAAATTCTGAGAATAAAATCTTAAGTTGTTTTGTAAAGTGGGGAGTTAAAAATGATCTTTATGAATTTGGTTTATAACCCCTTTGCATCAGTTATAATGTCGGGCCGGACCTCGGAATTTTCCAAAGTATCTTCCAAAGGTAAAATATTGAGATATTTAACAATACCCTCGAAACAACTAGTTATAGGTTATTGCATCAGTTATTTGGAGGGCATTGTGAAAAATCTAATCATTCATAAGAAACTTATTCTATGAGATACATTGCACCATTTTGCAGTTTAATGGTCATTTACACTCAGCACAGTCTACATGGTCTAATCGCACTCGTCGTACGCGACATTCGACGCATCAATATCTCATTTTTATTTACTCTCTCACCAAGTAATCTAGGCGTGGTGTTAAAAACAAATCTAAATGATAAAATGTTGTTTGTAATAAATCAAAACACAAGTTTATTCATAGACTATTAGCGTCTGTTATTATTTGCATCGAAATGGGAAAAGTCGGTACTTCAGTAGAATTATTTGTAAAAGTTAAAGTTACCCTGCGAGCAATTTAATGTTATATACGCCATAACATTTTCCACTTTAATACGTGGTTGGGTAATTTTCTATTATTTTATTTATTTTGAATATCAATAATTCGATTTTAACATTATTATAGAACATCCCGTACTCGTCATCCCCTTTCCTGCCTTATTCTAATAATTCTATCCTTATTTTGCGTCACACATTGAATCACGTGACATCGTAATTCGTCGTCATTTTACTAATTACTATAAACCGTCGTTTTCTAAATCCTTGTATTACGCAATTTGCCGAGCGCGAGCAGCGACAAAAGGCGGAAACGTTTTGCACTATAAAATAATCGATAATATCGCCCTCTGTAGTTGCTTAATAGGATATCAAAGAAATTCGGACGGCTTATAGTTGAGTGTTTTTCGGCAATATGCATAACTTTTACTATCCTTTACTGATACTAACACCTACTCCTATGAAAAGGCTTTATATCATAGTACAGACCGCGAAACTATTAAGGGACCAGTTTTATAGCATGTTTAGCCCATGTACATCAGTTATGTCATAATTAGAACCAGCATCCAATAGCTGCATCTTTTAGCTCGGGTTTACGACCTCGTTCGTTAAAATTGGTCAAGAAATATGACACGATGATTCAAAAACTCAAGGAAGATGCAAATTCAAAAGTTGTAGTTTGCTCCATTGCATGCTTTATTGATTTGTATAGAAAACGTTCTCAAACAAGAGAACTAGTGCCGTGCTTACATTGATTAGCACATTAAAACTTCCGCCGATCATGTTGATTAGAACATAAAAGTGCAACTTTTGATTTCGTTACTTCCCCGGGTTTTAGATCACCGTGAGAAGAAACTGATATATTTGTCTTTGTTCAGGATATACATGGGTAAACATATTTGGTACCTTAATTCTTTTTCGGTCTGAATATTGAAGGGATCTTTTAAATGGATACACTCGGAACGCTAGTCATTGTTGTTTTTTTAATTTCAAAGTAAAAAGGTGTAGAATTGTGTTGCTTTAGACATGTACCGATTGACTTCCAACACGACTATGCATAAAAATAGAGGATTGTCAATAGCGTTCTGAGTGTTCAATCATCGTATCAGAGGCATATTACTCAATATTTTTTGCCTTTTTTTGAAGAATGATGGAATCAATAGGATGCATATGTTCAGTTTGGGTTAAGTCTTATGAATTTACACAAACTGAACATCGCCCTTCTATAATGTGTCCGTCATTCTTCAAAAAGGCTTTAAAGGCAATTTCGGTAATTCCCGAAAGTTTTTGTAAACGCAGCTAAGACTATAAGGGGTCATCGTTCATGCTCCAAAGATGCGTGCGATTATTGCCTGGTAATGAACAAATTCCGAACAAGGACCATTGCCGACCCACTCATGTCACATGTCACCATGGTTCCATGTATAGCTTATATCCCATGCATCTCATTCTTTTTGCACTCGAATAGCAATGAAATAATCCCTTTCTGTACACATGCAACATTTTTAACGTTTTAAACTAATCTATCATTACCCGCTTGGTGTAACGCAGAATTATTGATTACTAGTAATTGGTGTATTATATTTATATTTGTGGTATTATTTATTGATTAATCCTTCCCTATACTATAGACGAAGATGAATGTGCAGTAAGGAAACACAACTGCGACCCCAACGCAACATGCTACAATAAATTACAAGGGTTTACTTGTACATGTAACACAGGTTACGTAGGGGATGGAAAAACGTGTATCAAGGTGTCGGGTAAGTCCTAAAAAAAGCATGGTGGAAAATCCTGCAATTAAACCTTTGTGGTCGTATTCCCGTCATCAGATCATGCATTATTCCAGAAAGTTTAAAAAACCAATAAAATTGTGTGATTTTGACAGTCGAGTTCATAAGCATAAGCACGCCAACAGATTGTCTTCCTGTTATGTGTAGCTTAATTGTTATGAGCATATACTGCCAAGTGATGGCGCTGTTGCAAAGTAAGAAAACGGATTTCTGCAACGGTATACCTTATTTACTTCTAGTGAACCTTTAGTAAATCTTACACAATTACAGCACGTTCGGTATTTTAATGCATGAATGCACATAACATAGTCGTGCAAAAATCCGATAGTTCAATTGAGAAACAATTTTTTTCGGCAAAATTTTAAATAGTCCTGAATTGTATTTCATTTACATTTCATATATCATTTTAAAACACGCTTTTAATTGCTGAATATTTGGCGGCATGAAGCACATATAATATGAGTAGACATAATGGTATTTTACATATCTGGAATAGTGTATGGCGGGAAAATGCATGGCAAAGGAACTTATTCAAATTGCTTGCAATTGTCTACATAATCGACAAATGTTATGCTGTTATATTTATTGTTATGACACTTCTTTGTGCGGGCATAATTGTGGCATGTAATCATAATTTTATGCAATTCAGGTTAAAAGCAAGATCAACAATTTCCAATAACATATTTGTACTCCCGATTCCGGTCAATTGCGGAACTAACAATTTTTTGGTCAAGACTGACATTTGTTGTCATAGGTGCACCAATAATCCTTTACTGGGGTGTACAATATAACATTTTCAAGCCGTTTCACCTTTTTGAGAAAGGGGAAAAAGTTATATTTTTTCCTGAAGGTTTTCAAATGGCCATGGGTAATACTACGCAGGCTATGTTCAAGGCCAATAAAGGTTTATAACGCATGAGCTGAATCTCTTACATAACAATCAGGTATCAAACAATTTAAACTAAATAAAATAAAAGTACCGACTCTGCAATTTGTTTAAAATTGAATAACAAAGTGCACAGACATGATGGGCTGTGGCGGGTATCAGAGCTAAAAGATGGAGTCCTTATGGGGTCCTTTACGGAATTATGGCCAACCAAGGTCCCTATAGTATAAATATTCAAAAGAAATACTTAACTTTCTGAAAGCATGTGTAAGAAAATTAACCTTCGGTAAGAATATGGATTGTGATTTACAGTTTTGCAGAAGAGTTTTATGTTTTATAGTGATATACATTCTTACTTGATGTTACATTCTTGTCCGTGTAAAGGATTATTGTTCAGCAAAATGGCAAATACACTTACCGTTAAATATCGTTGATAAGCATATGTGCCTAATAACTAGTTGCTTGGACAAGAACGAATTTTAGGGCAGTCTTTTAAACTTTATTATTATTTTTCTGTTATTGACAAATATTTGTGTTACAGATATTTGTTAATTAAAAGAAAAAAAAACGAAAAAAAATTGTTCGTTAATAGGCACGTGTTTATTAACGAATGTTTACGGTATTAATATATAACGTCGGGAAAATTGAAACTTTAATATCATGTATGGGTTGCAAAGAAGGATCATATAACATATTTTATGACATAATGATCAATATAACTTGTTGATTTTGTTTACAAGTTCATTTGCTTCGTTGTTTCGCTTTGCTAGTTGTTTGTAAGAAAAATAATTTTACAGTTAGCACGTTTATTTTACGTTTACAGTTTATTTAGGAAGGTGTAACAGACGCAAGGAAAGACGATAATCAAGATTATTTTTTATTAACCACAATTTTATAAAATAATTTATAACATGCTTCGTGAGCCAGGAGATTTTAATTTGCCTTTTGCATATTTTTTTCTTTGTTTTATTATTTTCTTCTTTACCAATATATAGAACCGCCAAGAAATGAAGCGGTTAACCCTCCTGGCTTGGTTGCAGGTAATACCACAATTTTCATCATTCTGTTTTTTAAAAGATATTATTATTATTATTGTAATTAATTGCATAACTAATTTGCAATAACAATGTCGTTTTTCAAGTACACTTTCTACCCTGTTTTGCTAATACATTTGAGCAGTGAGCACTTTTGCTAAGTTACGACTTATGAGTGTGGATGTTGACAACGCAGTAATAGTAACATACTTTACAACACCAATGGGCTATTCCAGAAAATAAGCGCACACCCCCTATAGAGGAGTTCGGATATCCGGACTTTTTCTATCCATCCAAGCTCCGGATATCCGGACTTTTCATATAGAGGAGTTCGGATATCCAGACTTTTTCTATCCATCCAAGCTCCGGAAATCCGGACTTTTCAAACATTTTCCCTACATAGTACCGCGCTCGACCTATAGAGGAGTTCGGATATCCAGACTTTTTCTATGCATACAAGCTCCGGAAATCCGGACTTTTCAGACATTTTCCCCTCATAGCCATACGCTCGACCTATAGAGGAGTTCGGATATCCAGACTTTTTCTATGCATACAAGCTCCGGAAATCCGGACTTTTCAGACATTTTCCCCTCATAGCCATACGCTCGACCTATAGAGGAGTTCGGATATCCGGCCTTTTTCTATGCATACAAGCTCCGGAAATCCGGACTTTTCAGACATAGCCATATGCTTGACCTATGGAGGAGTTCGGATATCCAGACTTTTTCTATTCATCCAAGCTCCGGAAATCCAGATTTTCATCTTTTGAGTCTGGACTCGGACTTTTTTTGTCGGATTCGGACTCGGACACAAACAGACTTGGCTATACTCACACTCGGACACAAGGGGTAAGTCATTATCTTCGGAAAGGGGAGGGGGCCAGTGGGTCACTGTTTTTTACTACCATCAAGAAGACAATTTTCAATCAATGTACATGTACAAAATAATACAGATATCTGGGTATTTGTGTCTGTGAATTGAAAGGGTCGTTCAAATGTCTGGTATCTGCAGGAGGTGGGTCTCAAAACAGGAAAGATTATAAAAATAGTGGCCATGATCTTCTAGTGGCCAGAAGATCATAAATACAATAATAAAAAAGGGTTAGTATCCCTTTTTTATGAAATAGGAGATGACCACCTCACCTCCCCCACCACCACCCAAAAATATGACTCAAACTTGGAGCCAAGTCATTTGATCATTTGATCCTAAATTGGTTGGCTTCACTTATTTGCCAATTTAATCAAAGGGGTCTATATTTAGATTTATCTGTCACAATAGTTGAATCGTAATAATATTATCAATTAATAACAGAATATTTATTTATAATTATAATACATATTTTGCCTAGATATATCCTACTTCAACTTCTCACAAAGTTTAGGGACCGTTCATTATTTCTACCGGAGGGGGGGGGGCGGAGCAGACAGAAAGTCACTGCCGAAAACTATATGACACCCCCTTCTCCGATAATAAAAACCATATGACCCCCCTCCGAGCTACATGAAAATCATGTGACCCCCCCACACACACACTAACGCCAACCAAACAAGAAAAGGCATTCCCGCAGAGGAGGGGGGTGTAATTTTGATTACAGGGATGTGCCACACAGACCTTTAAAAGCTGTTTCTCTAAACCATTTTTCACCCTGATGTAGCAGTGATGTCAGTGTGCATTTCATTACACAGCTTCATGTAGCTGGTGGACGCTTAAAGTGCTGGCATACGCACACATGTGATTAAAGACGCGCAATAGATGCGCGCATGGATCAGCTGCCTCAACGCATTACGTCACTGACACACAGGCCCGTACGCAGGATTTTTTTGGGGGTGCTGATTTTGAAAAAGTGGACTTTTTTTTACAAGGGGGCGATTTTGTGAAAAGTGGACTTTCTTCCCCAAATTTGGACCTTTTTTGACCAAAAAAATGTAAAAAACCTGATTTTTTGCTTGCAGATTCTGAAATTTTGGGACTTTTTGTATACTTTTGCAAATTTGGGGAGGTGCGGTCGCACCCACACCCCCTGCGTACGGGCCTGCTGACACATCAGGCTGAAAAATTATGCCTACTTCTTGCTGCTTTCGCCACTCGGCCACCAGTATTCCAATTTTTCACAAAAAGCACCCAAATTTACCCTAATTTGGCACCCCCCCCCCCAATATTGGTCTCCACTGAATAGCCACCCATCATACCAAAATCGTTGAAAAGGACCCCAAAATCATGGCATATCCCCACATACCTTCAACCAGGTAGAACCCCACATTTTACTTGTTTAAATACAGTATTATTTGTTTCACATGCAGTGTACACAGATTTTGGTTCAAACTGCCACCCTGTGCTCCAGCAGCGCTGATGCTCCAGCTATATAGTATGTGTACTTCAATACCACAGGTCCCTGAACAAACCACATGTGATATTGATTAAAGTTACAATTTTTTGCATCAAAATTATTACCGGTAATTCAATTTTTTTTTATATAATTAGGCTAAAAATCAAATAAGTTAAATTTCTTCATTTATCAAGCTATCAAGCGGCTGATTTATTAATTTTCAGTCTCTTAAATTGTAAATATGCATCAACTTCTCAATATACCTTTTGATACTGGGTGAAGCACAGCCCGGGTACAAAGTGAAGTTATGCCTGTCCTTTCTCAACATAATGTAGCTTGCATGTTGAATATAGTGTAAAATGAATGAGTTGCGAAATCTACTTCTAAGTCCGGACTCGAGTCCACTCTTTGTTGGACTCGGACACAAACAGACTCGGCTCGGCTCAAACTTGGACACAAAATGTCCAATTAAATCCATGTAAAATGTGAAATGATTACTAAAAATGTCAAAATAGATCTCAAATTTGATTAAAATTGTTGACTTCACTTTTGCCCATTTTCCTAATTAATTGGGGCTGTCAAATCTGTGATCTGTCATAATATCCTACATATCCACCAAATTATTTAGATTTATCTGTCACTTCCCAGAATCAATACTGTTAAATCTTTAATGAAATAATTGATAATTATACATAATTTAATAAACATTTTGACTGTATAAAAATATCTAAAACTTCTTTCATGGAGCTAAACTCTTGAAAGAGAGAAAACATGCATACAGACATGTACACCCCATCCATAGGGCTAGTGTTTGTGTTCACTACTTACGGGCAGTCACTGAACATTTGTCTGGGACATTTATCCAATTTAATAATTTGAAAAAGATGTTTAGAATAATTGATTAATATCACACAAAACATAGTCTGAAACGGGGAATTTATATAAGTATTAATATTATTATGAAGACGATGATGATGATGACAATGTATGCTGCACATGGGTATAATCAGAAATAATGGCACCAAAGTGTGACAAAAGTGTCAAAATTACAAACAGTGTTCAGAGATGTAATTATTGTCTTATTGTAAGCAAAACATATCTAAATTCAAGAAAAAAATAAAAAAATTACTTCAGTAATATTACTAAATATATTTTTTCAACTGGTTTATAGGCTAAAGTAGTCCAAAATCTTCAGAAACATAACACAAAAGATCCATGTCATTCCTTGTTATATTTTGACAAAATTATGCAAATATGTCATTCTTTGAGTTTTAATTAATTGCTTAGACACTATACTGAAATAGTCATATAGAATTTTTCACAAAGTTTTGGAAAAAAAAAAAAAAAAAAAATTTCATTTGAACACCTAAAAATTTGTGGAAATCATGAACAAAAGTTTATATTTGTCAAAAGAAACATTTTGAATTATTTTCTGTTTAAGTTTATATCATGCAATATGATGTGCAAAAACTGTGTTGAAGTTTTTAGCATCACATTGTTCTTCAAATTGATGTAAGGATCCATCCAAGTAGTACAGTTCTGTAACACTCCTGACACTGTACACTACCTGTATGGCCTGAAATATTTTATAAACTACATTTTCTAAAACAGTCTTTGTAATTTTTTGTTGACAACATCTATGGCCCTCTCAAAAAGGCACAGAATTTAGGTGACTTACGTTCATTTTTGTTTTTCGAGCCCAGCTTACATGTTTTTGTAACACTCCTGACACTTTTCTACAGTAACTGTATAGCCTCAAATATACAAATTTGTAAATCACATTTTCTAAAGTAGTTTTTGTAATTTTTTGGTGACACTATCTATGGCTATCTCAAAAAGGGGCAAAAAATTGAATTACATTAGTTTAATTTTATTGTTGAGCCTATATTACTTACAATTGATTGTCAGGAGTGTAACATTTTGGTCGAGCTATGAAAACCATGTTTTTATGTACATATTTCTTGAATATGAAGGTCTTTACATCATGATTGCAGCAGTTTGGCTTCAGGAATATAGTTTCAGGGCTAAAAGAACACCAACAGACTGGTAATTTCTTCAGAAATTTGAATTATTGCCAATTAATTAATTCTGTGTAACACTCCTGACATTGACTATTTAGATAGCTGTAGCAAACATGTTCAAGCAATGGCAAATATTTTTCTTGTTTTTGAGTTTCTATCCCAATGCACTAATAAAATAAAAAGTAATGTATGAATATTGCCAACTTGGTGTATGAAAAAAATCAAGTTGAATTCTGATGTAACACTCCTGACGAGACAGAATTTCTCTTTAAAAAGAAAACGGTTTTGATATCATGCAAGTTTTATTTTTTCCAAGTTTGGCCCAAATGTTGCTTTTACTTTAAACAGACTGAAATAGATTATTACTTTCATCATAACCTTACAATGCTACATAATCTGGCGAGAAGTGATTTTTGGAACATATTTTATTTTTCGCACCATGTAGTCTTCACATGTTCCTAAGTAGACTATTAAGCAACTAATATGAAAGAATTTGGTACTTAATAATAGCAGACACTTCACAAAATGCCATGAAAACCCATGCAACACTTTGCAACTTGTATATTTTTTACATGGTACAAGTGGAATGACCTCACCAAAGCTTCTCAGCTTGACTTCATCCTCATTAAAAAGACAGATCAATGCAAAGTGAATGACTCTAAAGCAATGCCAAACATCCACATAGATACTGATCACAGACCAGTCATGATGGAAACAAGTGCCAGGAGAAGACCACGGCCAAATAAAAGGCAGCAACCTGAGACAATAAACCTCAGAAAATTAGCAGAAGAACCAGTGAAGGCAGCCATTGAACAACAGATGCATCAGCTATTCCAAAAACTACCAGATCAGGAAGGAAATACAGAAGAAGAGTGGACATGGTTCAAAGATGCTCTAACAGACACCCTTAAAGCAAACTGTGGGACTAAGAAAAGAAAAACAGGACAAGTGAAAGGGACATCCTGGTGGAATGACACGGTCAAAGCAGCAACCAAAGAGAAGAAAAAGACTCTTCAAGAAATGGTCCAAAAGCAACCTGGAAGCAGACTACAACGAGTACAGGGAAGCCCGGCGTAACTGCAAGAAGACTATCAAAGAAGCCAAAGACCAGTCTTGGAAAACATATGGGGAAGATCTGGCAGAAAAATCAAATAGCTCAAGCAGAGAGTTCTTTAAAGCAGTTAAAGCCTACAAACAGCGGGACGAGCCTTTTGACCCAACCGCCATCATAAACGACAAGGATGGAAACCCCCTCACAGACAGCTGCGAAATCACCAACAGATGGGGAGAATACTTCGAAGATTTGCTCAACCCAAGCGGTGATGGTGACAGACAACAGCAGCAGCCCTTCCATCCTCGGTTCCAAGAGGAAGTTGATCCACCCATACTCCAGGAGGAAGTCAGAAATGCTATTAAAACCAGTCCCAAAAACAAGGCAGCTGGAATTGATGACATCACAACAGAAGCCATACGTGCTTGTGGAGATACAGGAGTCAAATGGTTGACAAGAGTGTTCAACAGGGCTTGGGAGGAGCGAGCTGTACCCGATGACTGGCAACGTGCAATAATTGTCCCCATCTGGAAGAAAAAAGGGAGTAAAAGAGATTGTAGTAAATATAGAGGAATCTCTCTGCTCTGCCATATACTGGGAAGATTTATGCAAAGATCTTAGAGAAACGAATACCGGTACGACCAGTTGTTGAACATCAGCTGAGCGAAGCGCAGTTTGGGTTCAGGAAGAACAGAGGGTGCACTGATGCCATATTTGCTCTGAGACAGCTGTGTGAAAGGAGTATTGAGTACAACCAAGATCTGTACACTATATTCATAGACCAAGAAAAGGCGTTTGATTGAGTAAACAGAGATCTACTCTGGACTGTGCTAGAAGACTACGGTGTAAAAGGGCAACTGCTGGACAGTGTGAGAGCCATCTACAGGGACAGCCTCTGTACTGTCAGGACAAGGACAGGACTCACCAAGTGGTTTCCTGTGAAGTCAGGTGTCCGACAAGGATGTGTCCTCTCGCCTCTCCTGTTCCTCATTTTTATGGACAGGATCACCCAAGAAGCAAATCTAGATGAAGAAGCTCTCAATGAACTACTGTTTGCAGATGATCAATGTCTCATCCACCAAGACAGCCTTAGCTTACAAAACCACACCAACAGACTGCACGCAACCTGCCAGAAGTATGGCATGAGCATAAGCATCCCAAAGACAGAAACCATGCTGATCAGCCGATCCCAAAAGACCTTGGACATCAAGATTGACAACACAACCCTCCAGCAATCAAAGGAGTTTAAGTACCTGGGCAGCATCTTTACTGAAGACGGGAAGATAGACAGAGAAATTGAAACCAGATGCCAGAAAGCAAACAACATCACCTTCATGCTTGGGCCTATACTTTCCCACCCAGCTGTGCCAATGGATGCAAAAGAACAATCATCAATGCAATCTATACTCCGACTCTCTGCTACCAGGCACAAACATGGGCTGAACAAAAAGACTGAACGGAAGATCACCACCTGTGAAATGAAATGCCTACGAAAAGCTGTAAACAAGACACGACGGGACAAAATTAGAAATGAAGTCATCAGAGACATGGTTGGCACCAAGCCTATGATAGACCAGATTGAAAGCCATCGCATCAAATGGTTTGGTCATCTTATGCGTATGCCCACAAATCAACCAGCCCTGCGGACCTACAACAGCAAACTGTCCGGTACCAAGCCTGTAGGAAGACCAAGAAGAAGATGGATTGAGGGGGTCAAGAAAATCCTGACAAGGCACAACACCAACCTGACAGAGGCTACCCATGCAGCCCAAGACAGACGTCCCATCATTTCCCCGCGACTCTGAGAGGAACAAGCGGAGGACAAAAGTAAAGTAAAGTAAAGTATATTTTATACAGTGCATGATTAAAAAACAAGTACCTCTTTTCTTGTCACGCTAAAGTGTAACACTCCTGACCCTATGGGGAAGAAAATTGGGCATGTTATTTTTACATGACAGCTATGACACTACAAATAGCTGTGGTTAAAGAGAAAATCATAACACACTTTTTGAAAGATGAATTTTTTTGCTGGTCTTTTTCATTTGCACAGCAGGCATCAAAAACCAAACGGTGCCATTATTTTTGACTTTACCCACATGCAACCTACTGACACTTCTCTAGTACCTGGTCACTTACATGTAGTGTGTCACACACACACACACACCCCCACCCCTGCAGCGGACTGTTGACATGTGATACATGTAGTTTTTACCTTCGGAGTTACCTAGGGTATGGAAATGACTGTGACACTTGTGTGGGGTGGGGTTTGACAGTGGGTGTGTATAGAGGAAGTGGTGTGGGGTGCCCGGGGTGGGGTGGTATAGTTGTCTCATTGTAAAAGAACAGAGAAGAGTCTGACCACAGCATTACTGTGCAGCAGCTTGATTAATCTTTATCTCTATTGTTTACAGTGACAGTGTACATGTATATTAATAGAATTGGTTCAAAATTCTCTAAAATCTTTGCTATAAAATTATAACATTATAACTTAATATTCGACATGGATTTGACAGGGGGCACTTAACTTTACAAGTGACAGGTACTATGAGTCTGTCACTATAGGCTCCATTTGAAAAAAACAAAAACAAATACACTTGATGACCCCTTTTTCACAGTCATACCCTGAATGACCCCTTTACTTTTAGGTCAGCTATCTTTCTATAATTTTCAAAATGCCATAAAATATAAAGAGGAAACTGTCAAATTCTCTTATTTCAGCAAAATCTAAAATTTTTCTCCATTTTTTGGAAATGTTCTACCAAATGACCCATTTTTTCAAGATGTTATACCAAATTACTCCTTTTTCATTTTGTTATACCCTGTGACCCCTTTTTAGAGCATCATTTAATATACAAATAGACCCCTACTAAGCAATGCCAGTAGACAGATACCTGTCACATAAAGTTAAATGACTCCCAACACCAAACCCCGGCATGGACTCTGACTGAGTCCACCGGACTCGGTCTTATTTTTGTTGGACTCGGACTTGGCTCGGACTCGGCACCCCCGGATCGAGTTGGACTCGAGTCTAGACTCGGACACAAAAGGACTCGGACAAGCTGGACACTTTATTTCATTTGCCGTGTAACTTACTGCATGTAGGCCTAGTATTGAAATGTAATACAGCTTGGTAAAATTTTGTAATTGAATTTCAATAGGACCTATATGTATTGGTAAAAATTTACATTAGGCCAAAAAAAAAAGGTTTGTTTCATAGCTCACGAGAAATTTAAAACAAATACGAAATGTGATTTTTTATTTTTTATTTTCGGATTTTCGCCGATTTTTCTGGAAAAACTATAAAAAAAAAATTTCTGCATCTGCATTTCTTTTTTGTCAAATCATGCGATTGTACAAACGTGCGCGCAAGCTTAGAGACAAACCTTTTTTTTGACCTGATAATAATTAGTTACAATTATAGAATTTAGTCCCTTGGTGGTGCCAAGTGAGTGTAATTGTGAACTTAATAACACAGAAATGCATCCAAATGTGAATTCACACCACGGCAGGTAAAAAACAAGCAGATTCCTCCAAGGCCAGACATAAGTCCTGACTAGGAGTGTCAGTGTTGGGTGGGGAGTAACACATGGATCCAGATAGAAAGCTATAGCAAGTGCCCTTAATTTTATTAAGCTTGGTCCAGGGCCCTGAAAAAGATAAACCCAGCCCTGGCTCCACTGACAAAATGATCATGAATGCTGCTACACTGTAACAGCCTGTGCACATTGCCACCCATATCCATGCATCATATGCTCCCGGCATATGCTACATGTCTCATATTCACACAATGACTGATCAATTAAATACAGAAAAAAAACAGCAAACTGGGAAAACATTTCAAGATTTGTTCTTTTGTGGGGAATTTCAAGATATCATGTTAAAATATCATTATTATATAGCTTTAATGTTTATTAATCATTTTGATATTCCCCATCCAAATACACTCCACTGCTACTATGCTGCACAGTGCACACATGTGGAACTACATGATAATGTGACTGGTGTGAGATTTTCCACCAGCCACATCACATGTATTTCTTGTGCCCAGGCTTGGACTAGTGCATCTGAGCAAATGAATACAGAGGTCTGCATTTTTTGCCCAAGTAATTCTCAGAACGTTTTGTGGCTTTAATTGCCATATGAATCTACACTAGACCTTTTTCGCAGTCCATGTTAAATTTTTGCATCTAAAATCCCAATAATACCGATGCCCACACTACTCCGGCTCCAGAAAAATACAATACAAATTTTTTGTAATAAAATAAATATTATCCTGTTTTGGCAAATGAGATAAAGGCTTAGCTAAATCCCAATCCTGGCTGTGACAATCAAGACCAGCCTTGTACTAAAACCAATTTCAGGTTATGGATTCTAATTTTCAGAAAACACAATTTCTAAATATCTTTTATTCTCAATTATCAAAATTAACATAAAATATTAAATTCATGAACAAACTCATAGCCTATACTCAAAATGTTGAATACATAGAATTGAGCTTTGAATATTGTGACTGCAATTGTAAGAAATCATGCAAAATTGCATGTTTTTAGCCAATTTTCCCTCAAATTGCAAAACTATTGAAATTTGACTTTTATTGCCAGTTAAAACTAACTAAAGGATTAGGATTAAGCCGGGGGGAACTTGCAAGCCTGTATGGGGCGGGGGCCCAAATCCACCAAGCAAAAAAATTTTGCCGCCCTTTCATCAAAAGGTTGACCCAATTTTTTTTCCGGTGGTTTGAAAAAGTGTCGATTATAGGCGCTAGCCCCGTGGTGAGCAACACATTTTGTTCTCCCCTCCTCTCCCTTTCTTCCTCTCTCTCTCTCTCTCCCTCCTGTTTCCTCTTTTTTCCTTGCGCTAGGGGGGGCTAAATCGCACTAGGGGGCGGGGGCCCAAACAAGCAATTTTTGCCCCCGGCAGCTACGCCACTGGGGAGACTCGAATATGAAAGTGACCTGTGCCTTACAACACTAGGTGATCTATGGCAGTTTTTGTCGAAAAAAGAGGGCACCAAGAAAATTGGGTTCATTATGCACATGTGAAAAAAATTGGCTGTCAGTGACCCTGAAAAATAACTTTTAAGCTAAAAATGTGAAAATAGTCCAAAATGCGCGCAAAGCATGCAAAAAGTCACCTCAAAAGTGGGAGTACCCCCTCTCCCCGGAACACTCGGGGTAGACAATGGACCTTTTCTCTGTGGTCGGTTCATATTCAACTAATCAACTTTAAAAATAAAATGTTCATTTTATACCAGTCAGTATAAGGCCAAGTAAAAAACATGTTTCTCATCCCCTACCGCTTCCTTTTTTGAGGTAACTTCAATTTCATTTTTGTTTTTTGAAATTGAGTTATAACATTTTTTGAAAGATGTCTAGGAAGTTGAAATGCTTTATATAAGAAACACTTTTGGAAGGTTTTGTGATCATTAGAGGGGGCCTACCTACCAGAATGAACAATTTTTACTTGGCCTAAGGTTACAAAACTTTATCATCATCATCATCATCATAATTATTATTAATATTATTATTTTGGGTCATTTTGGACCTATTTCCATTATTGGTAAATAGTTGGACCCATTTCGACTCATTACAAAATATTATTTCCAAACCCCCATTTCTGAACACTCCTTTGCATATGTGACCAGCTCCAACAAAACCCGGAACAAGTCACCAGACATGTTTTTTGAGTTATAGGCCTTTAAAGATTACATTCCCATAACAAAATTAAATTGTGGAATTCTTAATTTCATGGTATAAATAAATAAATATTTAGTAAATAAATATCAAGGTATCATTTACAAAATTATCCATATCTTGAAAAGTATTGATGCTATGAAACTAATTGGCCAATTACTCAGAATAGCAATTTGACAAAAATATCAAGGTATCATTTACAAAATTATTCATCTTGAAAAGTATTGATGCTATTTATATAATTTTGGTATCATTTTAAAGCTTATTGTCTTGTGTTTACATTTTTATTCAAATCATGAAATGTCAAAAATGCGACTTGTTCCTGGTTTTGTCAGTGCGGGTCACATATTGATATCATGATTCATGATAGACTGGTATTTACTGAATATGTACAATTTACTATAGGGTTGATTGTCACAGCGTACAAAAACACCCTATAAAACATGTTTTTGGTATATAGACCTATAACCAAAATAAATATGACTTTTTGGGGTGCCCTCTACGGAGGCGTCCCACAATATAGGCATGTACTTGTGAGTAGCTTCTAATTTCAGTCTTACTAGATTTACTCCGCAATTGTTGTGCTATTTTGCTAAAATTATGCCCTAAGCTTGCTCAGAAATAAATCCACAATATGCTTGGATTTGATTTTATTATTGTTTTCTGTTATGCACAGGATAAAATGGTGTGCGTATATTCTTTGTTTAAAAGACAAAATTAATGGATTTGTAAAAACACCAAATAAATCGAGACCTTTGACCTTTGTAACCACTTTGACCTTTGTAACCAGTTTACCGCCTCTTAGAACCCGATAGACGGTGACCAACACTATGGATTACAATAGCCTAATCTGAATGGCATAGTCCAATAAGCTCAAATAAACAATCATAGTGCAAAATTTGACCTAACTTGCAGAGTATGAGTTTTTGTACCCAAAGTTTCAAAGTCAGGCATCTTATCAAGATCAAGATAGTGATAGTGACATAACAATTAACACGCTTATCTTACCAAGGTCTTATCTATCTGCATGGGGTAATTGGAAATTATGGTGTAGCCTATTTGTTTTAAGGATGAAACAACTGGCTCCTTTTGCATGGAAATTAGAACAAATTACTATACAAGCTGTATCAAAAAGTTTGGTACCCAGCAGTTTTGATAGTAATTGAAAAGCCTGGTTCTTCCAAATGCAATATCAGGTCCCCTTAAAAAGATAAAATGATCAGACCATAAATCTTTTGTGACTGTTTATGACATTAATCAACAAATTATGCGGATCCTAGATGTGTCGAGGATGTTATGTTTATGAACAAAACGTTACGTTTGTATTTTCAACATTGTTAATCATTGCTACGCGTATGTTAACAAATGAAAGTTCTGTAATTATTTTAATTCTTCAATGCTAAGTTAGTAAGTATTCTTTTGGATATCATCAAATTGTAAATCTCTAGTCAGATTTTCAGTGTGTTAACAACTATGTATCAAAGATGTTACGTTCATGTACAAAACATTAACGTTCTTATCTTGTAAACATTGTATACCCATATATATAGCTACTTTTGAAGAATGAATGTTCTGTAATTGTCTTTTATCCTTCATCTCTATTAGATTTTCAGTGTATTAGCAAGTAGATGATGTATATGTATCACAGACGTTATGATGTATATGTATCACAGACGTTATACATTCATAAAACTTTTCTTTTGGTCAACATAGGGGTAGATCCTCTTCTATACTATCCATCATATACCCCCCCTGCATAACGAAATTCAACAATATTCAATATCCAAAGCAATATCATCACTACAATATGCCCCAAAATTGAACTCCCCACCCCACATAATCGCAAATTGACACGACAGCTTCATTCCAATTCAATTTATTTCATCCAAAACGGTCCTGTGATACACCTTCCCCAATCAAACACATTTGTCTTGCATTTGATCATCTTCTACTCTTCCCTAGAAAAAAATCATTATGATACCAAATCCCCGGGACCAAATCTAAACACCATGCCATGGAATTCACCATATCACGTCCAAGCTCACATAATTTGGGCGCCCCATTCCTTTTTTAAAGGAATTTTTATTAGTAATAGTTTGGGCTAGCAAGTTAGCAAAACAGGATAATATGATCCCAAATTCTGGAATTGGAAGTAGTCCTATGACTCCTATCCTTCAAGCAATGAACTTCTCTCCGGATAGAACTTCCATAAACCCATTTTTGCAAAAAGAACCTCCTCATGGAAATTGTTACAAACAAATTCATGTATTTAATTATATGCCTATGACATATTCAATAGGTGTAAATAAAAAAAAATATATGCAAAATGCCAAAAGCATATAAATGCCAATGCCATAGAAAGTACATGTACTAGTATTACTTATAGTTATATACATGCAATTTGTATGTCAGTGCAAATACTCCAGTGGGCCCTACCTTAAAAAATCAAATTTGCCCGCTACATACAGTATCAAAGAGCTAGAGGTTAAATAGTGGTTGGCTCAAGGTCAAAGTTGCAAACAAACACCAGATCAGATATACAACCCTGCTCTGCCTGTGTCTGTGATAAAGCATAGTCTACTAAATACACGCATATCAGATTACTATCAGAAGTGTGATTCAAAACATCGTGCAGTTGGTTTATATGTCTTGAAAAGAAAGGAATTTTTCAATAGTACTTTAGTAGCCCATTAACTTCAATAATAAACAACATACACATTTGTACAGCAAATATTAAATTCACAATCATGTTAAAAATAAAAATGACAGTTATTTAATATGCAAAAATATAAAAGAGAAATTATAAGTCCTAAACTTTTAAACCAGTAAAAAATCAACCATTAACTTCAATAATAAACAACATACACATTTGTACAGCTTATATTAAATTCACAATCATGTTAAAAATAAAAATGACATTTATTTAATATGTAAAAATATAAAAGAGAAATTATAAGTCCTAAACTTTTAAACCAGTAAAAAATCAACCATGTAGGCTGTGGCTAAAAAATACAAATACTGTATTCAAATTGTTCCCCATACACTCACAGTCAAAATTTTTAATTTTTAATTTTTGTTGCTTTTATCATAATTAATGTCTATCACCTCAAAATATTTTTTTTCTAATAGACTATTGATCATATTGAATGCCACTCCCCTACAACCCTTGGAAATCTGAACATTTCCCACTCGTCGCTAAAAAATCAGGACATTTCATCGTATTGTCGCTAAAAAATCAAGACATATCATCGTATCTAAGGCCACCCATTTGTCCCATTATACTCCTTGGAAATCCGGATTTTTTGACATTTGTCATTAAAAAATCCGGACTTTTTCAACATATTTAATGTCACTCCTCTATACCCCTTGGAAATCCGGACTTTTTTACATTTGCACTAAAAAATCCGGATTTTTTCAACATATTTGATGTCACTCCTCTATACCCCTTGGAAATCCGGATTTTTCAACATATTTGATGTCACTCCTCTATACCCCTTGGAAATCCGGACTTTTACCCACTTGTCACTAAACAATCCGGATTTTTCCTCGTATTTTATGCCACTCCTCTATACCCTTCTGTACAATGTGAAGTTGGAATTCCGAAACTTCAACATGAAAGTGGTTAAAATTTCCGGGTTATTTTCACTTTTTCATGAAGAATATGGAAATCCGGGTTTTTTCTTTGATTATTTGTAACCGGAAATCCAGACTTTTGTAGAGTTATAAGCTTGGAAATCCGAGTTTTTCACTCATTTCAAATTCACTCCTCTATAGGGGGTGTGCACTTATTTTCTGGAATAGCCCAATAGGGCGTCTTCATGCAGCGTTGTGTTTACAATCTTCAAGTCAACTGAAGATGTGGTACAGAAACAGCAGATTGTCGTAGATGGCGGGCAGGTAGTATCCGGCATCCCGGCTGGCCTGTTGAATGTAGGTTACCGTCTTACGGCCCGCCATCTACCACGATCTACTGTTCATTGACCACACCGTTAGGTGACCTGAGCTACACAACACTTAATGAAAACACCGTGATGGTGTCGCAAGCTATACGTTGTTACTTATCAAAACTCTGAAATGGTAACTTTTTAGAATGACAGAGTGCAGTATCGTGTTTAGGTTGTCATAGTTATCAGATGAGTAGTACTTATAGAGTGCTAATTAATCTAGTCTATGGGGGTATTTTAAGTGTACCCCATTTTAGGGGACAATGTAATTTGAACTTTGCACAGAGGGTAAAATTCAAAATTAATCAGACCTGTTCAAAGCTCACACCATCGTGGTCTTCTGGCAATGGATTCAGAAAAAGTATAGTTTGGATCTACAATGTACGGGTATGAAGTTATGAGCAAAAGAGTAACATTGTGACGTCATAGGTGTAATTTTGACCCCGCAGGGGGCAAAAATGATATTTTCTCTGATATTTATAAAAAATGATCTTACATTATTTGTCTTGTTACCAGAAATCAGAAAAAGAATGGCTTTATTTATCTAGGATGCTTTTCTTATCCAGGTAACACAACAATTATCAAGGTCAAATTGACTCGATAGAACTCATGCGACTCAATGTGTATTATCTGAGTTTGATGTTACCCTTTTGGGCATAACTCCATAACAGTACGTTATAGATCCAAGATATACTTTTTCTGAGTCTTCATGACATAAGCTGATAGAATACGTTGATTGTGTTTTTCCGAGAAATTTTGAACTTGACCTCTGTGTAAAAGTTCAAGGACCTTTCCCACAAAATAAGGCTGCTGTTGAAAAACCTCCATAGCCTAATGAACAGCCCTATTAGTACTGTATCTCTGCCAACAGCAATTTATCATGGTCTAAACGATGATTACGGGAATTTACTGGACTATGAAGTAAATAAGAATCATATTCTACTTGTACAAGGGTCATTCAATAAGTTCTACCTCCTCTCTTATAACTTTGGTTCTGTAAATGATAACTTCTGCAAACTTAGCATGATTAGCCTATACATTGGAATGTCACCTACAAATGAGGGCAACTATACTAATATTGATAACTTTTCCAGATATAGGGTGTTCCAGAAAAATGAATTTGGACATAAGTTGAGAAATATGCATCAGAATCCAAACACCCTATTCTGCATCATACACGCTATTTTTACTTGAATCGGTTGACTGATTGCGTACAAATGAGCTAGTACATAATGCATGCATCAATTCACTTTATTCCAAGTTTTAAAAAATGATCACTCAACACAATGCGCACTAGTGGCTAACATGTCAATGGGCGTTGTATTTTGTTTGGTGAAATCCTTTTCGTTCTCTTAAGCAATCTAACGTGAAGATGAAAAGTAATATAATGCATTTTAACTTCAAATTAACCACGGCAATAGAAAACCGCAGTTAATAAACGCGGGCTTCTACTGCCTTGAATCCACACCGTACCATTCTCAGTATGCTCGTTCACTCAAAGGATAAAGTTCTCCCTCAATAAGAAGCGGAAGCCAAATTAACATTCCTAATGAACTTGTTCACAGATTTGAAGCGGCTTTTATTGACATTTAAATAATTTGAAATGGCATTTTATGCTCACGTCCGGTCTACTTATGTCTTCTTTGTAGATATATGTACACATTTTCTCCATTTCCTAATCCGAATTCACCGAATCCTGATTTAACTTTTACTTCGCCTACAATAAATGGGAAAAGCTCACAAGCTTGATTAGATCCTATAATCATGGTAAATATGAAAGGACACTATGTTGAAGCTGAGATATAAGGGGGGGCAGAACTTTTTGAATAGCTAAACGCTACCTCTAATCTCAAATGTATTAAAACATTGGTATATTACAGTAATTTCAAATGTTCTATGTTAATTTTTGCATTTTTGTTAGATTGCTGTTGTAATTTTTTACTGTTAATGTCAACATTAACTTTTTAACATTATCATAATATTACCGCATTGGCCATAATTGACAGTATATGTTTTAACTAACCTGTTATCCTGCCATGGCAAATAAATTGCATAGGGTACAGCCTGTATCAAAAAAAAATGTGCAAGTGGAAAGCGCCATCTTTGGCAATTAGAACATACTGTTGTGACATGATGCTTACATCAACTTCAAGGGAACAGTCCTAGCTTTTCAATACCGTTTGTTTTATTCATTTTGGTTTCGGCAATCCAGAGATCTGCTTCACTAAACACAAATGTATGACAACCCCTTTGTGCCACTTTTTAGGAAATTGAATAGAATGTTATATCCAAATACCTGTGCAGTACAGTTAATAAAAGAACATTCATTTGTAGGATTAGAAATGATTATGTAATAATTGTTCGGTATAATTGTATTGAAGACGAGGGCAGCAAGATGCATTGCTACAGGTGACGGTCACACAGAAGGAAGGGGGCTCTGATTGACCCATGTACACGATCAATAATGCTAAAGAGTATACTTTAAAATGGCTTAACTGTTGATTTCAAGCAATGTCGAATTCAGCTGCTGCACACTCGGAACGTGCTCATGATTTGATGAAAATCATCAATGAATTTTAAATCTTTATTGTAAAATTGCAAACGTATAATTATGATATGCAATATTTCGTTGACATTATTTTAATTTTGCAACAGAGTGTGCAATATTTGCCTGTCTTTTAACATGTCTTGAGTGACAAAGAGAACAGTACGAGGGTTGGTCAATATTAAGTCCTCGCAACTACCATATATCTCTGCTCAAGCATAACTTTGATGACAGTTACTTATCATAAATACAAGTTTGTACCTTTGTCTTTCAAAACACATAAAAAGTTTCTATTAGAGTACCTTGAATTACGTAACCTCATTTACATAAAGACACTGCTATATATGCACTGACAATTTTCAACATTGGCGGGAAATTTGAATAGTAGTTAAGGAACGTGTAATTAAAAGTAGCAAAAGGACCAAAGCAGTTTACAAGCCTTATTTTTGGTATAAGGTAATCTGAGTATATTCACTTGATAATTGCGAGAGAAGAAATGTATCCATTAACAGATGAAGAAAGGGACAGTCTTTGAAATGCATCAAAAATAGGCCTTAACGACAACCAAAAATGCTGTGAAAATCATAAGAGACGAGCACTCAAGGTAGACACATTAATCAAAATTATCTCCAAAATGAAACAAAAACAAATATGATTATTGGTATGGTGTGAGAGGTCATATTCAGGACAATAGAAATTGTTACAATAAAAATATAAATATGCGCATGCGCATGCGTTGCTGGTATATATGATTAAAAGTGCCAAAAATGTATGAAAAAAGGGAAAATTTCATCAAATATGCGCTAAAATATGACTACATACAATATTGCGGGACAGTAACAGTGTGCGTGATTTGCTATACTGAGTCTCATGCTAAAATTAAACGAACCTTTTGAAATTCACAATTTATATTCAATCTAGAGCCTCTCTATGGTGTGCTACTTTGATTACAAAAACATGACATTTTGAAAACAAAGGGTTCATTAATAGAGAAATGTTTGTAATTTCCCCACCGGAAGCTCCCTTTTTAATAATCAGTAGTTACCCAATCGAATCAGGTACCATTTGTTAAATTTTGTCGTTGATAAATCTTGCTATCTCTTATTACGTAAAGGACCAATGGCCGACAAAGCCTACTCAAAAATGGAGATATTCAACACGATCCCTGATCTTTAATAAAAAATGGTATAGGTCCAAAAAGAGTATAGAATCAACCCTATGTTATCGGTCTAAAATATTGCAAAACCGCGCCAAATTCTATGCTTTCATTCTTGAGATATTTGGAATTATGTAACTATACCTCAATTTGGCTCACTATTTTCCCCACTATTTTTCACCATAAATCATGCAGTGGCCATAGGCTACTGTGTTTATGCTAATGTGATTACGTCATCAAGTATGCAACCTCGCTATTACACATTTGTTTTGAAAGACAAAGGTAGAAACTTGTATTTATGATAAATAACAGTCATCAAAGTCATGCTTGAGCGGAGATATATAGTAGTTGCGAGGACTTATTGACCAACCCTCGTATTTACCATGATAAATTATACATTGACATAGTACATGTATTTAATTTTACAGCAGAATGTGGAACATGTATTTATCTTTTAATCTTTTTAAGTGAAAAAAGAGAATCATTATACCTGTATCATGATAAAACAGTAAAACCAATTTTGTATTGTTGTGTAATCGATTTCACGAAGGAACTCTTGATAAACTAGATGCTATCATTGATTTACATGTACAACCATCTTCCCTAGTAAAAGTGACAAAATTGTGATTTTACCCTGTCGTTGTTAACTAAACATATCTCGAGATTAAAACAAGCAAATTGAAAAGAACAAGCGACTTTTGTGAGCTAAGACTGCACCCTTGACGGTGATGTAAGCATCATGTCACAACAGTATTTTCTATTGCCAAAGAGGGCGTTTTTTACTTGCACATTTTTTTTAGACAGGCTGTAGACTAGTGAAACTGTGAACAACACGCTTTAGTTTTAGTTTTGCACAATATTCATTAAATGTATTATTTTGACAGGCTAAATCCACTGATGTTTTATTTGCCACGCTTGACTGATTTTCTCCAAATATTACGATCATAATATTATTTAATCACATTTGGTATCTATAATTTTACAAGCAACACAAAATTTTTGAGTTATACTGTCACTCAGTATAGGTCTGGTATCCATTTACCGTTTAATATTGTTTTACACAACATTCTGGAGTAATTATTAATATGTAGTCTAGCCATATCATCCTAGAAAGACATTTATCATGTTTCGATTTCACATTGCATGCAATTCCACATGTTGTAATTGTGCAACACGCATACTCTATAATGAGAAGTTGCTGTTTAATTAATGAATTGTGTTTTTGATTGGTATGGAATTAAGAAATCCGTTTTATCATTTTAGGCAAGTATCCAATAACATTGGGTCACAGGCAACATGTTGAATTTTTAAGTCAATAACTGATTTGATTTAATATTTTATAAGTTGGTCAGACGTTCACGTGTTTCTTGTTGACGTATAATGCGAAACCCTCTGAATCAAAAATATGGCAACGAGGTCTACGTGCAATTTCTTTTTCAAATACTTGATAAAAAGTTGACAATTCAGAAATAGCCGGAAGATGATATCGCTCTCTGATTACCATAGCTGTATAGTAATATTGTAATAAATGGGTCGTTTCAAGTTTCCGTAGGACCCCCATTGTGTTTGGTATTTATAAATCACTAGCACCCGAACGAAAACTAAAGCACCTGGGTGTATGTTTCTGCACCTAATAAATAGAGCGTATCACATGGTAATAACAAATGGGATGCGGTAATAATCTATCATATATCGCCACCCTGCTACGGATATTTACTTCGAGGACTGTTATATATCAAAAATGTGAAAAATATCAAAATTGTAATTTTGAGAAAAAAAGTACAAAATGGTTCAAGCATACATCAGTTACGTAATCACCATAATTATCTCTGATTATCCCCTTTTATTTGTCTCAGTATCATTTGTTCTTGTACAATGATAAGTGAATAAATATGTTTAAATGCATGCTCGAACCATATTTTGTACTTTGCTCTCAAAATACAGAAAATGACTTAAGCAATTATCGTAGCAGGCTGACGATTTCAATATCCAATTTTAATAATATTGTCGGCACCTCACCGTCCAGAAAGGAGACGGGTCGAATCTTATTGGACTTCACACTAGAACTTGTCAATCAAATCTGGAACTTCGCAATGGGCAGAACAAAAAGTGACGACATTGTCATGTAATACGACAAACTTGAAACGACTCACCTGCCGTTTTACGTAATGTCGGAAAATAATCCTATTGTTTGAACACTTTACAGATTCCCGTTCATGTGCAGACAAGCCATGCTTCATGCAACCTGTCGTGAAGTGTGAAGATCGAATTATAAACATTAACAGTATAGAATACTTGTCAGGGGATACGAAAACTATCAAAATGTTTAAATGTGGACCTTGTCCCGAATTTCACATTGGTGATGGCGAAACATGTAAAAGTAAGTACATTTTTTTTTCAGATTTATCGCAAAGTTACTTGTAAGCATGATTTTTTGTGAGATTATCATGATTATAGACTTCTTTTTCTGAAAATAGTTCATTATGTTTTTAAGTGAAATTAAAGGTAATGACTTCTAACGAAAGTTGCTATGGTTATTTTGATGCGGGCCTTACGAAGTATTCAAATATCACAGTTACACTTTTATAGGTCGCGTGGTTCTCGAGTTATGATGTAAACGAAACATCTTCATAAAACGACTCATATCTCAAGACCACAATACATTCAGCAATTTTTGGAAGTGCATATTTTGCATTCCATATCCATTCAAATTTTCAAGGTATACCTTGTCATTAATCCCATAATCTGGACAATAAAAATTGATTTATGGAGTTGAACGGCCATGGCTACTTCCACACGCCTGAACTGAGCTTAATCCATTATTTGATCTACCATCATTTATCATAGTTTCTGCTTCTTACACCCATAGCATATTTCGTTTTGAAACCTTAATACTTGCAGATTATCATTTAGCTTAGGTATTGCTTTGTTGTTTTTAGATAAATCTAGGAAAATGCCACACCTTAATACTTGCAGATTATCATTTAGCTTGGGTATTGCTTTGTTGTTTTTAGATAAATCTAGGAAAATGCCAAATCTATCATGTATGACCATATCAAAACCTTGATTATATTTTTTCTTGCAGAAATACCACAAAATATAACAAACACACAACCTCTCTCGAGGGAACAAACAACACCAACGACCAAAAAACTATTAACAGTACCTTTAACTACTACAGCAGAGTTAACTACAACGACACTGACAACGTTACCAACAACAACGACTCCGACTACACAACCGCCCACTACAACAATGCCGACAACAACGCCGACAACAACAACACCAACAACATTACCGACCACAACAGTAACTACAACAATGCCAACAACAACACCTACGACGACACCACTCACCACAACAGTTACTACAACAGCACCTACGACAACAATGCCGACAACAACACCCACTACAACACCACTCACAACAACATTACCAACAACAACGCCCACCACGACACCACTCACCACAACTCCTACCACAATGCCTCCTACGACAACGCCTACAACAATGCCGACCACCACACCACCCTACTACCACACCACCCACCACAACACCTACAACAATGCCGACAACCACACCTACTACCACACCACCCACCACAACACCTACAACAATGCCGACAACTACACCTACTACCACACCACCCACCACAACACCTACAACAATGCCGACAACCACACCCACTACCACACCTCCCACAACAACACCTACAACAATGCCGACAACCACACCCACTACCACACCACCCACAACAACACCTACAACAATGCCAACAACCACACCCACTACCACACCACCCACAACAACACCTACAACAATGCCAACAACCACACCTACTACCACACCACCCACCACAACACCTACAACAATGCCGACAACCACACCCACTACCACACCACCCACAACAACACCTACAACAATGCCAACAACCACACCCACTACCACACCACCCACAACAACACCTACAACAATGCCAACAACCACACCTACCACCATACCACCCACAACAACACCTACAACAATGCCGACAACCACACCTACAACGACCCCACCAACTACGACAATACCAACAACAACTCCAACAACTTTGCCGCCTACCACAACTGAACCTACTACAACTTTACCACCGACAACGACACCACCTCCTGCTGGTGTTCGTATCGTTACCGTAGATCGGGATGCAGCAATGTCACTCCTACCTAATGTTGATATAAGAATCCTTGTTCCTGGTGCTAATATAACACGAGTTTGGGAAGAACGTGCCACAGGGTCTACCGGTTCAACCCTTGTCGGATTACCAGAAGAGGAACCAGTCATAATAACCTTCGATAAATACGGATATTTAAAATCATCGATCACCTACAAATTTGAACGAGTTGGAAGTAAGTAAATCTTATGCAATGCGGATAACTGGGATTATTTCAACATGTTGTCCACCTGGAGCCTTGCGGAGTTATTGCCACGAATAGTACCACTTAGGTGATTAGCAAGTAAACATGCTTCAAGAGCACTACACGTTGAAAATTTCTCGAATATCACTCCCATATGAAACGGAAAGACAGTTGAGTGAAATACCTGGTATTGGTATCCAATAAAATCTACGGAATTGCCGTATACTCATGTTTCTACTAATATTACAATGAAATAACATTATTGAACATTTTTGAAGGAAATTTATTTTAAAAAAGGACCAATATAAGACTTTTATAAAGAATAATATATTTTTATATTTGACAAAGGACCTTTGCAGCCAATAATTAAATTATTAAAGACATACTGAAATAGTGAAATCTGTGAAAGTAAAATTCATAGTGATGTGGAATGATATTCTTTCAATTTTAAAAGGAGTTTTTAAGGAATGATGTTTGTTTATTAATTGTACCATGTATTTTGTACTTTATCTTTGCACAGGAAACGTCATTACAATGCCCATGAGCAGAGCACCTGAATACAGAGAGTTTACTTGGCAATCTGGACTTGGCAATGAATTTAAATTAGGAAACAATAATAGAAATCAATTTAAACTTGAAATTCCACCAGGTAAGATCGTCACCTTTTGAAAAATAAATAAGAATTATCAATGATGAAACTGTGGTTTCAGGATGAAATATGTCAAATAAATGATCTAATCATATGATACTATCACAAAACAGGGAGCTGATACCGATTCACTGGCTCAACCCCAGAGAAAATAACTTTGAATTCAATTCATTGTGGAATGAAATAAACCTCTACCAAAAATCGAAATGAAACAGTTGGAGACAGTACACTTGAACTTTACTATAATGTCAAACACGAATTAATCTTCGATTCCTTTATAAGTAACTATTGCCTAATTAAATTACGAAGTCTAATTTCAAGAGCCTTAACAAATCGAATATCGTGGTTGTAATTATACATGTTGCATTGATGCGATTTAAATTATTCCACCAGGTGCTTTGGACGTTCCAGAGAAAACTCGGATGTCATTGGAATTCAAGGAGGTTGACGTCACGAATCCACAAGAACTTAGAGAGTCACCGGAGCTTATAGGGGCTTACACAAAAAAGAAATCAGATGGAGGTAAAAAAACCAACATTTAAAATTGTTATAGTACTTACTTACGTCCCAATATACAATTACTACCTTTCTTCCGAGGCACAAAGACTCATGTGCCTTAAAGCGGAGGTCTTTACTTAAAAGTGATGGATGACAGGAATGATAGAATATGGTTGTCAATTTATAAAAGAAGTTTCTTCCGGCTGAAATTCATTGAGTGCATTTAGACAATTCAAGTAGAAGGAAACACTTGTGCGCATAGATTAGTAGTGACCTAAATATCTAACAAGAATAGGCAGTCTAGTCTCACTGAAGTATATTTTTGAACTTTTTACCTCACGTAATCAAAATGCTTGAAACCGATAATACTTCACCCGAGTCGTGGTATGTCATGATAGTTAATTTGTGAACAAGACGTTTCTTAGGCTGAATTTCAGTGAGTGGAAACAGGTTGTTGGGAGTCGTTAATGATTCAAGGCCAAAAACATATTTTACTTTGAATCTTTAATGAAAAGTATGATTTAACATTGATCTTTCAACTGAACATAACACAATCATTTAGCATCAATACAATACAATGTTTAGAGCTGTTACTTAACCAGTAGCATTCTTCTTCTTCTTCATTACAAAGTTCTGTTGCACTCAATGTTCCGGATGTATATCCTGATTCACTTGTCCAGCAAAGATCATTGTCAGCGAAGTCCACTGTACACTTGAATTTATATATCCTTTGGGTATAAAATCCTTGCACAGATTACAATTTCCAAAAGTAGTGTTGGTTTCACAGTTCTCTCTCTTTCTCCAAGAAACATGTTTTCTCTTCGTTGATCCACTTTATGGAGAGAAGTTTTGTTTCGTAAACCAGACTTTAGCAAGTCGACAGAAGGTATAATTGTCCCCTTTTGGGAAGAGAAGATCACTTTATTACACTCGAAATCTCCTTCGATTATATTGCTGGGATAATAGCACATTACTGCCTATGAAAATTTACTGGCGCCTATGAAAATTTACTGCCAACACATTATATAGAGGGCCTGCTAACTCTCTTCATGATAACTACCACCAGAAAATGTCCCTTCTCTTTCTTAAAAATTGGTAAACTGGAATTTGCCAGCTGTCATTGTCCCTTCATGTTGCAATACAGTGAACATTCTGGAAAACAGGGGAATTCGAAAGATCCAAAAATAGATATGATTGAATTTATTGTTGATCAAATTGATTGCATGAGAGGGGATTGCCAAAATGTCATTACCAACCAACGCTTGAAAGGAGATTCCCATCTCTCATCTCTCTCATGAAATAGCTTTAAATTGTTTTCAACAAGAGTCAACTCACTGAATTTCAGCTTTAAAAGGTTCATGCTCTTCTTCCTTATTAGTGCTTCCCTCATATATATGAGAATTATCACTGCGTACAGACAAGTTGTACTTATTTTTTACTCTGAAACCTAGAGTAGATGAATGTATTTTTGAAGTACAGTCAACAGTACCTGGATGATCCCCTGCTCTTTTCGAATAGTCTGTGACGTTCTTTAATGTGCACACTGCATTAATATCAAAAATACATGTACACGGGACCGACGGTTTAAAGTGCCCTCCGAAGCACTAAGCAAGTAGAGTGAAGTGCCTTGCTCAAAAACACAAAGAGCCAGCCGAGCTCAAGCGGACCTCGGATTCGAACACTCGACCCTTGGATTCACAGTCCAACGCCTTAACCGCTAGCCCACGCTCCCCTCCCGTCACTAAAGTAAATTACAAAATATATAATTTCTTCATTATTTATACCTGTCATCACTTTCCTGACATTTCTCTAGTCTCAAGTGAATCCTGTCATCCATCACTTTATGCAGTACTTTGAGACACTGAAGAGTCTTAGTGCCTAGGAAGTGGGTTAGCAAGTTTATTGGTTCATTGGTACTAATGTTACTAATGTTACAAAGAGATCATTCAAGGTACTTGTGATTTGTAAGGTTGCAAAATTACCATTTTAGTTTCGTGAGATAATTGGGTCTCTGAAACCGCAAAGGAATCATGATCAGAATAATTAAGTTCGAAGTACATTGTACTCATATTCTACTAACTGTCACCGTCGTCATTTTTTTTACTTCGTGACAATCTTATTCATCAAGTGCTCCCTAGTGGGTCATATCATATTTGTTCTGTTGTATTCTTTGTTCTCCCTCGGGAGAAGCAAACTGACTTTGTTTTCTAAGTATTAATGCAACATGGTATTTTGTTTTTCAATTTTCAGATTACGAGTTTCAAGGACTAGAAACATTCGCTATGGCAGAAGTATCAATAAAAGAACTATATAATCCACAATATTTCCGATTATTTCTGCCATTGACGATGGAGATACCACTTTATAATCTTCCATCAGATGTAAGACCAGGAGACAGACTTGAAGCGTGGTCATATGATCCACACAGAGGTATTATATCATTATTTCCTTCATTCACTCAACTGTTGTTGTTTTGTCAAAATAAACAGGTTGTTTGATATCTCATGGTACATCATGAAGTCAAATTAATAAAATAAAATAGGTTCCCAGCAAACACAAAAATGTTCTTTTAAGAAACGTTTATTCAAATCGTTTTACTCATATTTAAATGTCAGGTTATACTCGTATATAGATCATCATGATCATGAATACGTTTTAAAACGTTATTGTAAAATATTTTCGGCAAATAATTTTGCTAAATATTTTGCCAATAATTTAATAACATTCTGTTAGAATGCTCATTTTGTTAGAATGTTTTGCATCACGTTTTCAAAAATGTTTTATGAATGTTATTAAAACGTTTTTATATCCTCTAATAGTTCGACATTTTAACCTTTTTTGTAAAACCTTGTGTGTTTGTTGGGTTTCTACAGTAAAATCGATGATTTTTATTTCCTTCTTGTAAAATTCTTTCAAAAGATATTGATATCTTACTTGTTCGCATATTCGACGAGTTTGTAGCCAAAAATCAATTTTGCCTATACTTTGTTCATAACCATGAAGTACATTTTGGAACTTTTCTACCTCACTTAAATCACAATTTTGAAACCGATAACACCTCCCTAGAGTATGAAGAAAGTATGATTTCCTTGGCGCTTGTTGTGAAAAGAATTCAAGTCCTCTGATATTTCTGAAACTGCAGATGCATTGGACACCATTGGATGTGACATGTTTTGAAAACAAATATTGAAGACTGCAGAAAATGTACTTGTACTATGATATTTTAAAGTTGCAGTGTTCCTGAGAAATTTTCATTTATGCTTAAAATACTAGTGTGCTTGCAAACATAAATGTTTGCTAATGAAAAGATTGGACCGTTCCATTCATATTTCTCCACTACTGCCTTCAATTTACGTTGCCCCTTAAAATGCGACAATTAAGTTAAAAAGATTTCTTGTTCTTTGGTTACCCATATCTAGATCGCTCACCATTATTAAATATTTGTGTATTTATCTCTACCAGGTGTCTGGTTATATGAAGGAAAAGGTACTGTCGAAAGAGGACGAGGCAACGAAAGAATATTTATATTTTATGCACGACATCTTTCATGGTGGGCTGTCGTGAGAAGAATTGATACTACAAACTGTGTCACAGTTACTACGTGTTATGACAAGAAGTGTCGTTATCCAGCACCAAATGTTCCCGTTAGGTAAGTGTTTCATCTTTTTGTTACCTTATTGGACATACATAACGTTATCACTTTAAACCAAATGGCCTCGTACCCGACGACATGGTTCAATAACCTTCATATCTCAAGAAGTTAACATTGATGTATAAAAGTTATGGAGGATGACTTTTCGTACCGCAATATAATGTGAGTGTAAAATCATGTTGGGGTTATTGAACTATGTTCGTGTAGTGCAATTGTTTTAGATCATATTGTGTAAGGACAATAAATCGATTGATCTATGATGTCATATGTTTATATTAGGGACGCCCTCTGTTGCTTCACACCAGGCAAACTCATGCAGCAGTTTCCATGACATACTACATAACATCTTTTCATACCCGTATACTTGGCAAATCGTTGTTGTTTTAATTGTGTGATATATAAGTTGTAGCACCCGTAATCAAGTTTGATAACATTTTGAGTATTAAGTTGTAGCACCCGTAATCAAGTTTGATAACATTTTGAGTATTATTTATTTTAAAACAAAAAAAAAAAAAAAAACACAATTTCCTTTATAGAAAGTTTAATCTCAGACCAACAGAGGGCGTACTAAATGTAAACACATGTCAACTTATATATAATAGTTTAGCAAATGCTGAAATTTGAATGTGAAAAATGCTACATAAAGATACAACAGCAGTGAAGATGACTTTGCTTTGCACTACCAGATGTCATCTACAATTAGCATTAGTTACTTGTTCTTGGCAATATTGCTGATTAATTTTTAAAGATAGCCGGATGAAAGTTGGATATGATACCGAGGCGATACTATGTAAAAATTGGACAGTAAGTGTCTGATAAACCTCACCTAGCACTCCGTCGTAAATATTTACAGATGTGTGATGTAAATGTAATATTGTTGATTTCAGGATTATGTAAAAGGTATTCTCTGTGTAACATCTGTGTAACATACACAGATTTCTAATTTCAGGTTGAAGTGCAGATACCAATAATGTACTAAATATACAATTTTTTCATCATAGTAGCTAGTATAGATCAAATCGAGATCTTAGAACCAAGCATTAGTTAAGAAATGTACCCTTAAGAATCCGCTTTGAAATTATGAAAATATAGTGTATTATGCACTGTTTATATACAGCGCAAAAGAATTAAGGTACCAGTTATGTTCACTCCTGTATATCCTAAACAAAGATACATATGTCAACATTAAAACAAGCAGCCAGAACCTGTACCCTTTCAATCTTAGGGGGTTGTACCACCCCATAAGATTTTATATCCGTCATAAAAAAACGCACGCGTTTACGCCCAAACAACCTAAGCTAAACGTAGATACATCCTTTGCGCCCATTTTGGAGACAAAATTTTCACCCCACCCCTTACCCGGGGGTAGGACCGTAGTTCGTAGGACTACTCTTCGTAGTTCGTGTTACACAATATGACTCAGTAGTTCTAGGGTTAAGACCTCATATGTTGAAATTGGTTGAGAATAAAAGAAACGGTAATCTGAAACTTAAGGAAGGAACGTAATCGAAAGTTGCATTTTATGCTCTAATCAATACTAATCAATGGACAGCACAGCGTGAGTTCTCTTGTTCGAGATCATCGTGTCTTTATTTCTTGAACCGGCGATTTCAACGAATGAGGTCTTAAATCCGAGCTAAAAATGCCGCTATTTACTGCTGGTTCTAATTATGGCATATCTGTCTTTGTTTTGAATATACAGGTGTAAAAAGTAACTGGTACCTTAACTGCTTTGAGCACAGCAGTCTAGTGTACTTTGTGAAAACCAATAATATCGTGTACAAATTATTCATTGCCTTAACGTGTTTAGTCAAATGAATTTAGTAAATTAAAAGTAGTAAAACTTACATCCTGTCAATGAAATGAACCTTAATATGAAACATGTTTAAGGTACACTTGTCGAGTACCAATGGTTGCTCAAACTATCTAGGGTTGCTCAAACAAAAGATGACAAAATTGCGAATATACACAAAATCAAGACAGCATGGCTTCATATCTTATCGAATAATACATTCTAACCATTCCTTAATGTGGCAACTGACAGAAACATATTGGAGTTTTCTGTCACTCAATATTTGTGACAAAATAAAATATCTAAAACATAATATGAAAAGTTTTTATACAACCGATTACACATACACGTCCACCCCTACATTAATATTACCTTAATGTACTTTTCTCCGTACATAAAGAAACTGCGAAACACCATCAATTATATAACGTTGTGACAAACTATATATGAAATGATAAACCTTAAATTTGGGGGATTTACCCAAAATTGAAACCTAGCGCAGAAATATAGTCCAGAAAAGGTTACCGAATGGCAAAGTACGAAGAATGATTACCGCGACAGCATCCGTAAGCAGAGTTTCCGCTATGAACTGGATCAATGACATTAAAATTGCTGATGAGTTCGTCACCTAAGACGGTGAGTGTGATTCTGACTGAGAGTATCACTCCTGGCGCCTTGCCACTACCCATCATGCTCTGCTGCCTCTTCTCTCCTCGTTGTCACTATCATGCGTAGAAAACAATCATTGCTTGGACAACTTTGTATTAATATTGATGTTTGTGGTTAATATATTCATCTGTGTAACACCCTCTACGTCTGAAGGATGCCATTCCACTATTTTCCTCTGACTCTGAATGAAAACTTCGTACATTTTGGTACCTCTAATATATGTAGTGTCAATTCTAGCCTTTTGCAGCCTATTTGAAGGTGGCAGAAGAAATCTTATCTTAACCTTTGACCTTATTCTGATCTTATATCCATTTTCAGCTTTAGTGCAAGATTACAACTCTGTGAACATCCACAATCACAATACTCTGCATCATTGTGTGTAACATTCAAACCTTTACAATTTTAACATCGACTTTTTTTCTTGGGTATTTTCGATTATCTTTGTTTTGACGTTTGATTCGTTGTTATATTCATTTCTTTTGCATGAAATCAAAATAGCCAACATGCATTTACATGGCTCACGTTTTTGTTTGTTTGTTTGTTTGTACTTTTCATATACATGATGTATAACACAATTTGATATTTCTTTATTTCAAATCTATCCATCTGGGTGTTGCATGTAACCCCATTGCATTCATCAACACAACCTTTGTCTTATTCAAAAATATCCTATTTTCTTTCATTACCATAATTATGATCCAAAACTCTTTGTCCAAATTGCATGCTCTTTTCTTAAATTTCTTAAATAAGGAATATTTTAGGAGTTTTAGTTGTTTCGTTACTTTTATAAGATTTTTATTTGGTTTTTTATTTTCATTTTCATTATTTAAATTTTGTATTCTAGATGATTTAAATTTTGCATTTTTATTGCTTTGTTTTCTTTTGTTTCAATTAAAATTCAATATAAAAACTGTTACACATAACTTTAACAGTAAATAAAACAATATTATAAGTAAAATACATAATATATTGTTTTTAATGATTTAATTAATAACACTATAAAATAATATTGTTATAAGTGAAATACATAATATATTGTTTTTAATGATTTAATTAATAACACTATAAAATAATATTGTTATAAGTGAAATACATAATATATTGTTTTTAATGATTTAATTAATAACACTATTGATAGAATTATATAAATATTTGCGTCTCTGGTTTAGTGAAGTGGCAAATACAACGTGAGTTAAAGTTCTATTATACTAAGGATGGTATATGTCTGGAGCATAGAAAGCTGATTTCCAATTGGGGTTTATGAACTGCCATTTTTGATTATGTACTTCCTTTATTCTAATATGTTTCCGTTTTCACTGGTGTAGCATGGGAAATATCTCTTTCAATGAGTCCGTAATCAAGCTAAAAATGTCTCAAAGGTTCTTTTGTATTGAAATGTATACTTTCCGTTAAAAGGTTACTCCGAGAGCCAAAATTGTGACAATCTGACACGGTGGGGTATACTCTTTGCAGGTTTGTCAGGTTGCTAGAGCATTTAAAATACAGACCGGTATTTTGGTGACAGATTTGAATTGAATTGTCAATCTTTTACCAGTAAACATCATGATAAGGTATCTAGCTTCCCAATCCGATGTTTCTGTGACATTTTCACGTGGTTTTAGAACTCGGCTGAAGGATACCTATATATAACTGTAACTTTGTTTTAGAAAACATAAAGTTTATTAAATTAACTTGTAATCAGAGGCGTAGTAGCATTGGTCGTTATTCATTAGGTTCTTTTATTTATTATATTTCGTTGTGCTTTCATACATTTAAGCACGATAAGGGTTACGTGTCCCGTGTCCCATGAGGGGGTATAGCATCGTTGGAAGTTTACCTCGGCCCTGGGTCAGTGGCTATATACATTTTTACTTTTTTTAGGTTTCCATGCAATATTTTGCAGTTAGCTCAGATAATATGTATACTACTTTGTATTTGCTGCTCACTGAATCATCCATCGCAATCTCAACATAGCTCTTACTTTATATATATAACTCAAAACATGATTTTTGTCATTTGATTGGTCAAATAATATTGATTATATTTGCTACTTTAGAATTTAGAATTAGCTGAAAAAGACTAGTACACTAACGAATGCATTTGATATTTTCCTTTGCCACGATCCCAAAATGCTCAATGCGACCATTGATGACGAAGGCGCATTAGGAGAACTGCTGATAAACCTGCTCGTAAAGTGTTAACTTTTGCGTGCCGTGAGCACCTGAACACACCCCGCTGTCTGGGCGAATTTGTTTTTAAAAGTAGAAAACAAAAAACAAAACAAAAATTATATATGAGTTATATAAACAAAATATATTAAGTTGTAATGTGTACAATGGAAAGGATATTATTTTCATTCGGTGAATATTTGTATAGTGAATAATTTAACACCATAATTTCATATAGCGTCAACAAAATGAATCGAATGATCCCCCTTTTGATGAAGACGACTATGTATCGTTATAGTGTCCCGTGAACAGTACACACTGTAAATACGGTGTTTAAAAAAAATAAAATTATAGTGTATTATGTCCGAAATATAATCAATAGATTTGATTAAGTTCAATAGTTTCCATTTATGTATAGTTATTAAGTTATTATGTAAATTAATCTATTTCATTTTGTTTCTTTTTATCCTAAGGTTAAGGGGCCTAGACTTCTTATATACGTCGACAAGAACAACAGACGAAAATGGCGGGACCTGCTTTCATTTTAAGCATTACGGAGAAGTGGAAATAACATCGCAATGCTCGGAAAAAGTACGAGTTAGCCGTGGCAAAGGGAAATCTTCCATGTGTCCAGCATATTTCAAGACTGAACTTATACAATCAGCGGCTACCAACATAAACAATAAATGTGCAACGGTTCGATTGCAAGTTCCTGGTAAGAAACCTTTCCAATTTACCCGCAGTGCTATTGCTTGTATTATTAGTATTAATTTTGCATTCAATTTTGTTTTAAAATTATTTTGATTTTAATTTGCCTTAGTCTTGCGAGGTGCATTGAAGAACAGTATTAATTTCATACTTCCTAATTACCTTGAAAACAGCTACATATAGAATAGGAATTACAATAGTGATTAACGAATTACAATACCGTTCGTATTCGTTTTGGACCAAAATGAGATGATAAATTCATTTTGTTAAACATGTAGCAATAATCATTGTTGACAATGTACAATTGTTTCAATATATACGAGCAAGTTGGTTTTGAAACTGAAGGAGAATAAAGAGAGAAAGTATAAAGCATACTAATAATTTAGGAGCAACAACGCTTCTGATCAAGACGAAAATGCTTTTACGAAACATTAACATAATAATTGGACTTGAATACCATATTTTCTTATAAACGCTCCTCTATAATAAACAACCCACAATTTGTTTCAACCAATCTTCCATAAATACTGTCAGCATACCATACAAAACCTGTGTTTATGAACATCAATCGCCCATTTCACGATATCGTTGTGTGAGCGCTCATTGTTATTTTCAGTGTTTACAGTATTGTAGAAATTCCGAATTGTATGTGGAGCACCGCAGCGCTGTCAGACTGTAGTCTGTATTAGTGATGTTTTAATGGGAATTGTCGTTGTAAAAAAGACATAATATATATAATGAACGAAAATGTTACGCCCCCGAGGGCGTTTATTAGTGTACGATATGTTATCTTTCTATTTTGTTAACTAGAATTTTGCTACCAAATATTGAAGTTAGAGTAAATTACCGGACTAGTTATCACGCTCAATATACCTTGGTGCTGTTATTCAAATGACCTCTTTATTTTGCTTTGTTGATTATTTGATTATCAATGTATGCTGTTGCTTTATGTAGTACTTTTTTTTAACTTTCACTTCTGTTTTTCCTTTGCCTTGTATTGCTTCGTTTTTATTATTATTTAAATTTTAATTTTAATTTGCAGTTTATGTTAAACATTGTTTATTTTAAGGTCGTGACGAAAAATGGCGGCGTTGTAGAGGGTGGCGATACTAAACATGGTGCAATATTTAAAGCACCCATTATAATATGAAATTCATAAAAGTGCAATATTGTGAGTATACAATCTAAATGTATTGTTGTTAGATCGCTTAGATGTTCAACTCACAACTCAGTCATATTACACAAAATTATCTAACACCGTTATACATTATTTAACACTGTGGTTCAATTTCTGGAAGCTTGGCTAGTGGTCAGTCTTCCTAAGCCAGCAGGCTAATCCTACCTATGTAGATCCATGTTATCGATTTATCTGGATGAATTATGTGATGTATGATGTGAAATTGTAAGTGCTGGTATATAGGACTAATTGGGCTTAAGCCTGAAGGGAACCTGACCACTAGCCATACCTCGAGAAACCGGCCCTGTAGATCCTATTCTTATAACTGGTTGATGATGGGGTACAATAATGACGTCATTCATTAAAATAGTCAAAACTGAAAGTGATGCTATTCATTATTATATGTCGGGTTTTATTCCCTTACTGCACGCCTTTACATTCCAGGATTGGAACAATCTACAAACGATATGGTGCCCCATACTCCATATTTTTTTTTTAATTTATTTTCCGAGCGTGCTATGCGCATTGTTACTGTTAAAAAATAGAAATTAGTTAGAGCGCACTATGTATTTTACCACTCCAGACAATAGTCCGTATGCCTTCCTTGAGGTACCAATTTAGACTTTTTTTTTTCATTCTTTTCCTAAATATAAATGTAATAAGGATATGTATATAAAATTATACATTTTCAGAAAGAAAGTGACACAGGGAATGTTTTTGAGAAAATCATAACATTTAATTTTACTTTACTGCCTCTAGGAAAGCATACAAACTATAGACAGGGTGTATCAAAATTAAGTATACACTTTGACAAATGCCAATACATTAAAAGTATGAGGCATTTGGTCAAAATGCTATAGTTGATAGCTTAATCAACATTTTGTCCTCCCACAACTGTAAAATCATTGGCGTGTGACCATTAATACGGACTCTGAGACTCCGGCGGACTTGTGAAAATCTTTGATTTCAGGTAGCCCACAATATGAAATCCTAAGGTATAACATCACAAGATCTTAGGGAAAATTTCAATTGGTGCTTTAAAGCAATCACACGATTGTCAAGCAATTATGCAAGGCGTTCTGTCAATTACTATCAGAAAGTGGTGAAACTGTTACTTTCATGTTATTGTATTTTAATTGATTTCACGCAACTGCATTTTTTACACAGCTCACAAAAATAATAGCCACGGGTCTGTATTAATGGACACACGCCAGTGATTTTGAGTTGTGGGAGGACAAGATGTTGATTCAGCTATCAATTAAAGCATTTTGACTAAATAACTCATACTTTTTATTCTAGTGGCATACTTCATTATGATACACCCTGTATATTAGTTTGTCTGTATTACCGATATCTGAACTGCTAATGAGCAGGTACACTATGAAATGTAATTAGTTGATTACGTAAAGAAATCAAGATTAAATGGCCTTGTCGATCGTGAAATTTATCCATTATTTGTTGGTCACAGAGTTACATGAATTCGTCCACCCTTCTAGAACTTAGAAGTTTCATTCCCACTGTTGGTTCAGATGTGTTTACTTGCAGAAACACCCATACCTACGTGGCTACTAAACCACATTGAAATTGAGATATTTGCTTTCAGTTTTCTCAAACTTAAATCAAAGTAGTCACTTATTTACCCCTCATCGACAACGTACTGTCCAATTATTAGAATTAGCGATTGGCCGTGACATACACCCTCCTTGTTGGAAACAATTACTGCGTTTTTACATCTTATGCATTTTGATTACGCAATGTTTAAAATATCTATTCCATTTTACGTCTACATAATCGCGTGGTGCTTGCAAACATGGGTGAATATAACACGGCCGTAGCGGTTCCGCTGTCAAAACTAACGTATTTGTCTGTTTTTCGTGTAACTTCCACAATGTCAAAAATGTATAACAATAATGACTTTTCCAGGTAACTCGTTCGCGGATTCCTTGGAGATCGGTCATTGGTTCAAGTTTCTATTCATACTGTTTTCATACTTGTCTACTCGTACCAATCATGTTCGTCATGATTACTAATTGTGCTTTAACTAATTACATTCATATACCTGAAATGGAACTCCACAAATAGCAGTTCGGACACCAAGAACTATAATCAATTTAAGGAAAATGATGAATACTAATTTGACATTTTGGCAACATTTCCATCACAATGCACCCTAATCATGTCAACGTTTCATCACTTGCACCTATTTTGTGAAGTTACCCAGGCAACAGAACACCTGAGATATGGCAAACTATTCTTTGCTTAAAATGTGGTTCCAAGCGGACCACTTTGATCAAAATCAGAGCATTTTGTATTTCTTTTTACCCAATGGACAATGGTGGAGACCAAATTTTGACATTTTGGCAACATTTCCATCACAATGCACCCCTAATCATGTCAACGTTTCATCACTTGTAATGTACCTATCATACGTATTCTTAATCCTCACCTTTTTTGCTCTTTCTGAATACATTTTAGAAATTAGGTAGAAATTATGCAAACATCGACATTTATGATACACTTTGGCAGTGCCTCTAGTGGCGACATTGCCAGGCTACAAATATAGGATATTGCCAGGCAATTGCCAGGCGACAAAGTCTACCCTTATCATAGTACATAACTGTGAAGAATAACTTACGATACCTTTTATGCATACGTAAACCAGGCATAGAGGTACATGAAGCTTTCCAGGAACTGTCGTCTGTTTAAAACGAAGCAGCCAATTTTGTAGTATAAATAGTTTCGATTGTTGTATCAAATTACTATTAATACCTCATTTTGATCGATTCTGCAGTTGCTATGCAGATAGAAACATTCATCTCGACTTTAATTGTGCATATTAAGATTGCTACTTTATTGTGCCCAGTGCTAATGAAAAAGATTCACATCCAGATATATTATTTGTGATCGTCCACCACAAAAAATCGGCCCGGTCAATTTTCTATTATATCGTGTTTAGAAAATATATATCATACGCTTTGAAATGATATATCATTTGACTTCAAACGATATCCAGAAATGTGGTTATGGTTTGTTAAACTTTGTTCCTTCAGCAAAAGGTACATATTCCTTTGCTACATATCTCATTTCCACATTAATAATAATAATAATAATAATGGAGGGTTCAGCAAAAGGGTACAAACAATAAAGACAAACAAGTTCCTTGCTACATATCTCATTTCCACATTGCTGGTAATAAATAATAAACGGTCATAATAGGCGGTCACTTCAAATTATCCCCAAGTCAACGAGGTTCATGAATGTCCTGTCATTGTTAATTGTTGGTTAATCTCTCGATGGTAGAAGGTATACGGGGATATGCCACGGTTTTGGGGTACCTTTTCGGCGATTTTAGTATATCGATGGGTGGGTTTTCAGTGAAGTGCCCTTAAAAACGCCCAATTAGGGACAATAATTTGGTTGATTTTTTGATGAAAATTGGTAGAAAAAAGAGCAAAAAGCAGGTATAGAGAACGTCAGGGGTGGTGCAATAATTATGTGTACCCCTGGGGGGGGGGTGAATTCTCAAAATGGTCTGCCAAAAATCGCTTGCCCCCCCTTTGGCCGTGCCAAACAATCTTTGCCCCCCCCTTTCGACGTGCCAAAAACCTTTGCCCCCCTTTGACGTGCCAAAAATCTTTGCCCCCTCCCCCCCTTACACATGCAAGATTTTGGGGAACCCGAATTTAAAACCTTAAATTGTCTTATCATATAATGCGAGCGCAGCGAGAAGGAAATTTTGCATATTTGAACGTGTTCCTAACGTTTTCCTACGCCTTTTTAGGGCGTAATATAAAATGGTACCCAAATTATCTGTGCCAACAATTGCTTGCCCCCCCTTTCGACCTGCCAAAAATCGCTTGACCCCCCTTTTGACCTGCCAAAAATGCTTGCCCCCTTTTGGCCTATAATTCACCCCGGGGGTACACATAATTATTGCACCACCCCTCAGCATCCGAAAGTCTGCGTGGCACATCCCCGTACATTTGTTTTGAAGAAACCTTTCCGGAACTTGAACAGGATTTAACCATACAAAGACTAGAGCTATTTAAGAATTCTATACATAGGTAGAAGCTTATTATCCTCTTCAACAATAGGATTAATGATTGGCTTAAAAGGTGTTTGACTGGCAATAGCAAAATGAGATACATGTAGCACCAATTTGAGGTACCTATGAATGCAACCTTTAGTCCCATTTTCCACTGTAACTTAGAATACAATTTTCCGACTTTACGACCGGTTTGTGGTGGATGGGCACAGTTATGGTGACAACAAGGTGAATAATTTACATATTATTTACCTATTGTTCCTCATAATTAATGTACTGGCGCATCACTTTATGGCTAGTTCAGTTTAATTGGAGGTGTATTTTTCGGGCTACTAATTACGGATTATGTGTTTAAACAGGAATTTTTGCGATATTTTCCATTTCCATCACACTATGCACTCCTAATCATGTCAACATTTCATCCCTTAGCTGTCATGGGAATTTATTCTTTATCATGCAAACGGAATTTGTATTTCATTTTACATTAACTCAAATATTAACATTAATATTTTGTGTAGCCTACAATTGTAATTGATGTAACAGGCACAATTGAATCGTTAAAATTGCAACTTTTATGTTGGGGTTTGAGATTTTGGAGGCGCATATCTTGGTCAATTCTTGCTCAATGTTCACGAACTGGGTGTCAAATGAGAAAGAAAAGTCCAATTAACAAAATGTATATTTCAGAATAATCCAAAATTATCAAGTTATTGAACAGCAAGGATGAATATAACTGACGACTTTCTTTTTGTGCCTGGTGTAGTCCAAAAGCACACATATGTATCAGTTGTTTAGTTTTTTAATAAGACTGATGGTAAAAGTAAACGTAGCATGGTTCTCCTCTTGGCGATGTTCTGTATTCACTTTTGTTTTGTTATCTACTGTACTCAGTGGCGTAACTAGAGTTGGTAGCGCCCGGGGCAAGAAACAAAACCCCGAGAATATCTTAGACGCAGGTAATTCTTGAAACAATTGCACGAAATTTTGGACAAATAAGGCCTACCACTAATAAATTTTGGTTAGGGAGGACTATGGTCTACTGAACTCAGCAATGCTTTGCTGTCTTCGATAACGCATTGTATCGGAGAGGTACCTGGTTTTTATCAAAGCCCAAACCCATTAAAGCCTGTAGAAATTTTAGGCTCCGCTCAATTGACAACTCTGCTCCGATACAACGCATTGACCAAAATATCGATCGAATCAATTTTTTTACGACCATGCTTGAATTAACAACCCCTTGAAACATAATTACACCACTTTATGTAAACATAAACTTTTGCGCAGACACGACCAGAACATGCTTATTTAATGACCAGTTGATGAGTGGGTCGTTATGTACTTACTGAACACAAAATTGATTTTGGTTTGACCATCGACCGTGTTTATAATCCTGCTGCTCTGCTGAACGCTCCGATAGATATCAGCAAACTTGTATACTGTTCGCTTGTTCCTATCGAACGCTCGCATTTATCGAAGACAGCAAAGCATTGCTGAGCTAAGTAGACCATAAAAACTGTCCTCCTTACTAGATGTTGAATATCGGTCTTGAAATGTTCTTTCAATTGATTTTGTGCTGAAATGCGAATATTTTTACTTTCATCGCTTGGAGGGGCGCAGAATCGATGCTGAATGGAAATGTTGCCCCCAGTTACGCCATTGCCTGTACATTGTACTTGCTTCACACATTATCAGTTAGTCCAAATACTCCTCGTATAATGTAAATGGTTATCACAGGATCGACCGTTTCCGAAATGGATCATGGGTTTCTCTACGTAGTATATAACAATAGATGTAGCCTGGGGATTAGTCCAACTCATTTGTTATTGCGATACTTGTATTGTATTGTGGAAGGAATTTCAGTACAATTGACTTCCGGAGAACAAACCCAATATACGTTATCAGCTGCTTTGCTCGGAGTGTCAGATTGTGACTTTAAATTAGTTTCACGTTTGCCATGTTGTGTTAACACATACATATGTACATATTATTACTTCGAATTGTGATTGTGTGTGCTTTTAGAATACATACTAAGATTGGCTTATGTGATTATACATTAGCAATATAGTTGCTTCCAATCAACTTTTCAATCAATATGATATTACATCATTATAACGAATACATCATTTATCAGATTAAGTGAGTGTAGAAATGCAACATTAGTAAGCAGTATCTCAGAAAGGACATCTTTAAACGTGTCCATCTATTATATATTGAACCCACATTATAATCGCTGTTGTGGTGCTGGTTTGATCTTTGAGGCAGGTACATTTAAATTAGGAACACATAAACATATTTTAATACATATTCATTTGTGCAGGTTGTAATTGCTTTTTCTTCGTATTTTTGTTTTCAGCTAAATTTGACAACAGATGTAGGATGCCGAGAACTCCAAATCGTGGTTATATCATTGGTAATGATATGGAGTTGGGTTCCGAGATAATATATGGCTGCGACAGCCCATATGATTTACTTGGAGCTACCACAAGAGTGTGTTTGGAATGTGGTAGATGGAGTGAAACAGACCCGATGTGCGAGTACACATATATAGAACCAAAACCGATAGTCCTGAGGCTGTTGAAGGACTAACAACGACGAAGGCAACGGTCACACCCATTGACTTCAATGTAGGACAGGCGGCAATGAGGGCAAAAAAACAATGAAAGATAAACAGAAATCAAAGAAAAACAAGAAGAAAAATAAATCGAAATCATCACAGAGATATTTACCTTACAGATAAGGAATGCTTTCATTTCTGTATATTTAAGTGATCGCCAATTGCGATTGCCATTATAGTGTCTTCCAATATTTATTACCTGATATTGTGCGTTTATCTTTGACTTTGGTGACTGTTTTAAAATGTGTGTTGTCCCTTCTTTACTTTGGTTAAGCACATTGTGAATGGAACCTTTGGTCTTACTTGTTCCTTAACAGACTGCAAAAAGGGACCTTAGCCAATAGTTTATGGTATTCCTTCTAATTGAGGTCAATATGCACAGGCTAATCACACACTGCGTGGCAACCTGGGCGTGGCAAACTTGCGTTCCCCGATGACGGGTCACAAAATATCAGCATAAGACCCGTTATTTCATTTTAGAGTTCAGTCGTTTTGACTCTCATTTGTTCTCTTCTGCGGGCCCAAATGTTTTGCCTCCTTTTCTATTCAGTATTCATAATAATGTACATGTATGATCTTGGAGACTGAAGATTGGATGTTTATCTGATCAAAATTTCCCCTGTACTAATAAGGTGCTTTTGTTTGTTTGTTTTATTTTGGATTTGGTTTGTTTGTATGTTGTTGTAAATAATCATTAATTGTACATTCCCAGTCCTAGTGTATCGACGTACGATAAGTTGTCTAAGTTATACCTTGAAACATTTCTATAGTTCGTTTTACATCGAGTTTGGTAGTGACATCAGTTCCCGGGCGTTAGCGCTTTTGCGCCCAAGAGTGGCGACAAACCGCCCTTGTACACGTGTGTATACGTTCTGAGGGATTCGGTCACTAGCGTCACTATCAAACTCGATGTGGAATAAAGTATGAATAGAATTCATTGCATGTTTGTATTCCTTGTACATGTTGTATAAGAATGTTGATAAATGTGAAAGGACTACATGTATGTGCTTGCAAGTGTCTTATTACCGGATTGTATCCGCATTTGGTAGTGTACAGATGTGCTTTAAACAATAAGTAATTTAATTATCAGACTAGTGTTAAATTTTACAAAAGGGCCTGTTGATAATTTTATGACGGGGAAGCCATTGACTTGAAAAAAATACCATAATTCATTATTGTATTCTTCGGTCACGTCAGAAGTATAGGGTATAAATAATAAAAACACGTGTTTTGGGAGAAAAAAAACTATGTCATAAACGAGGGCAAACGCACACTATCAACTTATTTAATATGAATTAATTAATGTCAGTGCGATTATCAGTGATTATGTGAGTTAAATATTAGAGTAGTATAGATCTAATACAAATTTGCCCACGTTTATAATTTAAGGATTTTTGTATTATTAAGTGAGTAGCCTTTAGAAATACTATCCTCAATGATACAGATGTTGATTTTTAAATAGTTTAAAATATGTGACTTGTTTCTACCAAACCAGGAACATGAACGTTTGGATATCTTATTCGATTAAGATTAGTATGGTATATGTGTTGCCAAGGAGTGTGCCAATATGTTGGTGTCAATTCAACAGAGATGCCAACCCTCCCTATTTTAGAAGGAGGCTCCCTATTTTTGGAAACATTTTTGTCCATTTTGACACTCAACCTCCTATTTCTGATCAGTTCTGATA